>NC_057813.1:355992338-356238255 GCF_018294505.1 Triticum aestivum | reverse complement strand
CGCCGGAGCCCCGCCGCCGCCGCCGCCCCGCCGGACCTCACTGGAGGTAGTTGCCGCTGTCGCCACCATTTCGGTTTATTCTAAAATCGTTTAGTTTTTTTAGAAACCTAGATCTGTTTTTTTAAATAGATCGGTTCGGCTTTTTTCGGTTTAGTTATTTAGCGGACGTTCGTCCGTCATTCGTTTTAACGAATGCTGTTCACCGTTTTGGATCTGTTAATGAACATTCGTTCGTTAGCCTGTTCGTCTCGTTTTATTTTCCAGGGTTTTATTTGCGATTATTTTCGATCGCGATTTCTGCCCTGATCTTCAATCTAGTATAACTTTTTGCTCGTTTATCCAAATTAGATCAAACAATCGCCTAAATCTTCGTCTTGAAGCCCTCTTTATGTTTAACCAACTTGAACATGATTGTGATACTATAAAATTTGACTTTAGTCCAGATTAGTAAATGAATCTTGTTTTGTTCGTAGTTTGAGTTTCGTTGCTCCGTTTGATTCGATTCTTTTTGCAAACCGGAGTTCTTCAGTTGAGCTTTCTGGTTAGATCTTTTTATTTGAGTTTTACCCGTGCTTCTTCCTTGAGTGCTTATGTTTGTTATTGTTTGTTTGCGACAGAATTCCCGGAGTGCGAAGCGTGCTACTACGAGTCTCTAGGTTTTGCAGATCATCAGCAAGGCAGGTAACACTTTGATCATATCCCTTTATTACCCAGTTTTTATGCATTAGTTCCAATCCTCAGACATTGCATGGTTAGGATATGATTAACATGTGGGTTTGGGAAGTAGATGATGAGGTAGAACCTATTGCCCTTTTTATTATCAAACCTTTGGAAGTTACTTCTACGTTATGCTTAGGATTGCTATGCTATGCTCGTAGACGTGGATTGGGTGAGTGTATCCATGACAGATGTGAGTATTGTTAATTAATGGTTAACTTAAGGTGGCTAATTAAATACACATCTGGGTGGATTGGTTGCAGACACCTGGAGAATCCAGTGTTGTCCGAGGATATCCTGGAGTACCCATGTGATCAACCTACGGTTCCCTACCCAGGCTCAAAGGGATCGTAAGATTATTCATGCTAAAAACTTCCATGTGCAGCCACAAGCTATTATGGGCTCTAGCATAGTTGAGTAGGTTGCATGACCTCTTTTAGTGGTGGGCTAGCAGATGTAGGGGAAAGTAGGTGTAACTGTCCACCCAGAGTAAAGAGTTTATGTTTCTGAAAGACTGTGTCTCGGTCATCTGTTTCTCAAACACCATGTAGTACGGGAAATTCAACGGAGGAGATCGAGTCTTGTGGGGAAAAGTGCGCAAACCTCTGCAGAGTGTACAAACTAATCATGGTTAGTCGTGTCCCCGGTTATGGACATCTTGAGTATCTGGTTCTTGGGTTATCATGTTGGTCTCATCACTCTAAATTAATTTTGTTGGGTTAATTGATATTGCTTAATTGGGATTGAGTTGGAGGAACCTTCTCAATGTTTAACAACCACCATGATAGTTAAATAAAATTTATTCCTTTGTTGTAGGGAAAAATTGGCTTTATGCAAAAAAAATAACCATAGAGCTTTCCACCAGCCATATATGCATGTACTGATAGCATTTATTCTGTTCATTACTCTTTGTGTTACATTGCCAGCATATTCCATGTGCTAACCCATTTCGGGCTGCAACATATCATGTTGCAGATTTTTCAGACGACAAGTAAGGTGCCATAGGTCGTTGTTGTTCACTCAGCTATGTTGTTGGAGTTGATGGACTCACTTTATCTTCCAAGCCTTCCGTTGTTATCTTATTTAGATGGCCTTAAGCCATATTATTGTACTAAGTTCTCTTTTGAGACATTCGATGTAATAAGTGTGTGATTGAAACTCTATTATAAATCCTCAAGTACTGTTCGTGTCAGCATTACCGACCCAGGATGACACTGATGCACAGAGACTAGACTGTTTGAGGTCTGGTTGCTACACTAGTTTAATAGGTTTGTCCCAAAAATGGTATAAAATAGCATAATAATGCATATAAAACATCCAAAGTTGATAATATAATAGCATGGAACAATAAAAAATTATAGATACGTTGAAGACGTATAAAGCATCCCCAAGCTTAATTCCTGCTCGTACTCGAGTAAGTAAATGATAAAAACATGTGGAATACTACCTAACATGTTTATCATGTAATCTTTATTAATGTGGCACGAATATTCAGATGTATAATATTCGAAACAAAAGTTTAATATTGACATAAAAACAATACTACATCAAGCATACTAAAAAGCAACGGATGCACTAGATCTATAAGTGTGTGAAAGCTCAAAAGAAAACTAAGTGGGTGTGCATCCAACTTGCTTGCTCATGAAGACCTAGGGAATTTGAGGAAGCCCATCATTGGAATATACAAGCCAAGTTCTATAATGAAAAGTTCCCATTAGTAATATATGAAAGTGACAAAATAAGAGACTCTCTATCATGAAGAACATGGTGCTACTTTGAAGCACAAGTGTGGAAAAGGATAGTAACATTGTCCCTTCTCTCTTTTTCTCTCATTTTTTTCTTTTCTCTTATTTTTGTTGGACACTTCGGCCTCTTTTGTTTCTTGGGATCTATTTGGCCTCTTTTTTAATTTTTTCATTATCGTCCGGAGTCGCATCCTGACTTGTGGGGGAATCATAGTCTCCATCATCCTTTCCTCACATGGGACAATGCTCTAATAATGATGATCGTAACACTTTTATTTACTTAGAACTCTAGAATTACATCTCGATACTAGAACAAAAATATGACTCTATATGCATGCCTACAGTGGTGTACTGGGATGTGCAATGATTTAGCGTGACATGTATAAAAAATATGAACAGTGGCTAAGCCACAAAAACTTTGTCAACTATATGATCATGCAAAGCAATATGATAATGATGGTATGTGTCATAATAAAACGGAACAGTGTAAGTTGCATCACAATATATCTCGGAATGGCTATAGAAATGACATAATAGGTAGGCATGGTGGTTGTTTTGAGGAAGATATAAGGAGGCTTATGTGTGTAAGAGTGTATCATCTCACGGGGTTTAGATGCACCGGCGAAGTTTGCACCACAACTCAATGTGAGAAAGGGCAATGCACGGTACCGAAGAGGCTAGCAAAATTCGAAAAGGTGAGCGTGAGTATAATCCATGGACTCAACATTAGTCATAAAGAACTCACATACGTATAGCAAATGTCGGTGTCAACACTGGTGTACTCAGGTAGGGGGTCCCGAACTGTGCGTCTAAGGTCGATGGTAACAGGAGGTAGGGGCACAATGGTTACCTAGGTTCGGGCCCTCTCTATGGAGGTAATACTATACTTCCTGCTTGATTTATCTTGATGAATATGAGTATTACAAGAGTTGATCTACCACGAGATCATAATGGCTAAACCCTAGAAGTCTAACCTATATGATTATGATTCTGCCCTATGGACTAAACCCTCCGGTTTATATAGACACCAAAGGGGACTAGGGTTGTATAAGGTTGGTTATAGAGAAAGGAATCTACATATCTGAATTGCCAAGCTTGCCATCCATGCCAAGGAGAGTCCCATCCGGACATGGGAGGAAGTCTTCTGTCTTGTATCTTCATAGCCCAACAGTTCATCTCATGTTAATTGTCCGGCAGTCCGAGGACCCCCTTAATCCAGGACTCCCTCAGTAGCCCCTGAACTAGGCTTCAATGACGAGGTGTTCGGCGTGCAGATTGTCTTCGACATTGCAAGGCGGGTTCCTTCTCCGAATACTTCAAAATAGTCCTTGAACACAAGAATTGTCTCCGGCTCTGCAAAACAAATACCACACACAACCGTAGAGAGTCTAATATTCCACGAGTCCAATCTGCTAACAACTTTTTGTAGTGTGACACCATGTTGCGACCCGACCATTATTTGAACCTTCTTTAGCCTGCGCTCCATATTTCGAGGTGCGGTTTCATTGGCACGTCTTGTCAAAGCAAAGATCGTGTCCCCTTATTGCGGGATTCTCATCAATACGGGCATGGGTAACCTAACCGTGCCATCTGCACGACCCTTGGGGAATAGACGAGTTTTAAGGCGAGTGGGGAGGCATTTGATATTCACTGCCTTTATAAAGAGATAAGGATTCACCTTTTTTCACCCACGCCTTCTATTTCTCTGCCCATGCATTCTCGAGCTCCAGCGCCCAAGCTCTCATCTCTTCCACCCAAAAAGCACTCCAACCATGTCTGGATCCGGAGCGCAGGGCAAGTGGATGGCCTCCTCTGTCAAGGAGAAGGACATTACAAAGCTCCGGGAAGCCGGGTACTTGCCTAAGGAAATCGCCCATCGGCTTTCGGCCAAGGGATAAATCGTTCCCACCCCGGAGCCCCATGAGAGGGTGGTGTTCATCTCCCACTTCGTCCGCGGGCTGGGATTCCCTCTCCACCCGTTCATCCATGGACTCATGTTCTACTACGGGCTAGACTTCCATGATCTGGCCCCCAACTCCATCCTCAACATCTCGACATTTATTGTCATGTGCGAGGTCTTCCTCTGCATCCCACCTCACTTTCGATTATGGCTAAAAACCTTCAATGTGAAGCCGAAGGTGGTGAGCGCTCAACACGCGGAGTGCGGAGGCGCCATGGTGAGCAAGATGCCCAATGTCACATGTCCCGAGGGTTCCTACGTGGGGACTGTCAAAGGGTGGCAGTCCAAGTGGTTCTAAGTCATAGAGCCGCGCGACACCACCTGGGTCGCGGCTCCTGCATTCCGGTCCGGAGCCCCGATGCAGCTCACCTCCTGGCTAGAGAAGGGCCTGGACTGGTCTTCGACGAATGAGCTGACAGCGCTTCAAACGCACATACAGAACATGATAAACAAGAGAATCAAGATTGTCAATGTGATCCAGGTGATGCTTATTCGCCGGATCCTTCTGTGCCAGCGCCGGACTTGTCATTTGTGGGAGTATGATCCGGCCAAGCACCAGACCTTGCTGCAGCTCTTCGACACCACACACGAAGACATCTGGAAGGTGCTCTTCAAGGCCAACGAGGCGCGGTCGGCCACGACCAAGGACCACGGGCATGACTTAACCCATCCCGCTAGTCCAATGAGTTTTTTCATGTTTTCAAGGTGTACCCTTTACTTGCATACTCGAGGAAGACGCCTAAGCCTCCTTATTGATTTTTTTCAGGGCTGGAAAGACAAGGCGGAGCGGATTTACTATCTGACTTCCCTGCCTGAAGACCCAGAAATCCCGCTTCTGACGAAGATGCTGGTTCCGGCGCCCTATCAAGCGCCGGAGAAGAAGGCCAAGAAGAAGGCCAAGGGGACTAGAGGTGGTCTCCATCGCAAGGGCATTTTGGACATGACGTCCGAAGACGCCGAGGACGACGAGGAAGAGGAGGAAGAAGAAGAAAGCCATTCCCCCTGAGAGGGGGTAAAGAAAAGGTCGGCCTCCACGCGTCTGGAGGACGAGGAGTCCAAGAAGGGGAAAGCTTCCCTTCTGCATAGCTCCCTCACGGTCACCGACAGCAGCTCGAAGTGGCAGCCCAAGGACAAGCCCCTGGCCAAATCATGAGTACTCAAAAACCAGACACATTCGTATATCCGGCCTCACTACTTCAGAGTAGTAACATGTTGAATCATGCATTCGCAGTCCGGATCGGTCCAACTTCGAGCGGTCCTTATCTTCGGAGGATTCGCTGGACCCGGAGGCGATGGACAGCGGGACCCTTCCAGCGGCCTCCTCTCCCAAGGACATGGATGGTGCTGAGGCGTCATCCCGAAGGATCCCGGGTGAGGGAGAGACGCAGGAGGTCGTCCGGGAGGTGCCGGAGGGTGAAACCTCGGCCGCCGGACACATGGGGGAGAAAACCCCCATGGATACTGACGGTGGGGGCCATATCCAGTTCAGCCCCCAACCAAATATAGTTCCGGAGACCCATATGGCTCCGGAGTCAGGAAGGCCGCCTCTTTCAAAAGAAGGAGGTGCGCCTATTCCACCGGTGACCTCTATTCATCCAGAGGCACCGAATAATTTGATGGAAGCGCTGCGAGGCGCTTCCATTGTTGAAGAACACCGTACCCTTATGGGTACGGTGATTGAGAAGATCCAGTCCGCGAAGACTGGGTTGACCGAAGCCTGCACCTGCCTTCTAACAGGCTTTGAGGTAAGCAACTATGCAAAAAGAATGTCACAGTATAGACAGTTGCCCCTGAGACTTTGTCCGATGTTCAGAAAGAAAAGCCGAACAGAGGATCAAATAATTTTCGCAACATGTCTATGTGAATAAGCAGGCATCGTTGCTAGCTGCGACCTCTCATACTGCTGAGGTCTCCGGACTGAAGCAGAGTCTAGAGCGGACCGAGGAGGAGCGAGGCCGTGTGAAGAAACAGCTAGAAAATAGTCAAGGTATGTAGTAACCTTGTATATACTCAGGAAGGATGAATGGTTTGTGCTGACTAAAGTGCCATTTTATTTGTTAGGAGCGGCGACCGAGGTGGAGACCCTCAAGAAGGCGCCGGCCGAGGCCGAGAACAAAGCAGCCAGGGAAAAGGCCGCCCGTGAAAAGCACGAGGCCAGGGTCAGTGAGGTCCAGTCGGAGCTCCAGGACGCCGTGAATAAATGCGAGTCCTTGGAGCACAAACTTGCGGATCAAGAGTCTTAACTGGACAAGGCCTGCCAAAACACACACGATGCCCGGGTTGAAGCCCAAGGCACCCTCCAGGAAATCCAGGAGGCCAGAAAAATCACGGTGGGTAAGGCCTTTATTATGCAGAGCAAATATGTGAAGGAAAGGTTCCTCTTACTGACCCGGATTTGGAGTTCTCCAGGGGTGTTTGCGGATCTGCCGCGCAACATTTCAGATGCTGCGGAATTCATCCGAGCCAAAGAGGGGAGTTCCATGGAGAAGCTATTTTGGTCGTAATACCTTGCACCATAATATCCGGTGCCCTTTAGCGATCAGCTAAAACAGTTGGTCGAGGTGCATAGGGTGGCCGAACTAGCCATGAAGGATTTAATAATCCGACTATGGCCTGCCGAAGCTATGCCCAGCAGCTACTTCAGACTCATGAAGCGGCTGGTCAATGCCTGCCCCCGGCTTGATGCCATCAAGCGGTCCGTCTACATCGAAGGCGTGCGCATGGCCTTCGCCCGAGTCAAGATGCATTGTGTGAAGATGGATGCTATAAAGGTTGCGACCGAGGGACCGCCTGCGGGCAAGGAGCACCGCACGCCCGAGCAGTATTTTGACAGTGTCTTGGATGGATCCCGCATTGTGGCTTAGCAATGTGCTAATGATGTTATCTTTGAATGAATACATTCATGTTATCCTGTCATGTACTATGAAACATGATCGCTATGTAATATAATGCTTGTTATTTAAAATTTTACCTCCTGTGTGGCCGTATTGTTAAATCTGAGGGTTGGCCAGTCGTCGGCTTCCGCCCCCACGTAGGAAGTACGAGGGTGTTCGGGATAAATCTAAACACTCTTTACTCCAAAGTTTGGTCCTTAAAGGAGGAGTTTAGCGCAACGAACCAGGCAATCAGAGTATGTGGCTTTATCACCCTCACTTAGCCATAGGAGTTTGACAATAAAAGTTTAGGCGCAGCCCCTAGTATTCGTAAGTCCGAACTTGGGATGCTGTAAACACCTGATCGTATAAAAACTGATTCATCACATAATGCAGAAAAAACGCTAAAGATTTATAACCTCTCGAACAGCTGACCAGCTCACGCCGCATCATGACAGTTAGTTTTCGACTTTCTCTACTAAGGCGCTCATCCGGATGAACTAGGACACAATCGTAGTAGTTCTCCCTTTACTACCCTAGCCGATATAGCAGAATGTAAGGTAGCAAGCACAGGAGCCTGGCAACCCAACTATTTACCAAAGACATGATTCCGAGCCGTTGCATATAATGCTATAAGTTCGGGGTGCCGAACTACACCGAAAAAAGGTGTTCGGGATTTGTTGTCGTATTATGGGGTGTAATGAAGCCCCTGGTGAATTAAGGCATACCATAGTGTACGGGTGCGATTGATGAAAATATCAAGAAAAAATGAAGTAATAGGCTAGTGCCGCAGAAATTGGGCCGCAACTATTTTCCATTATACTTTGATTAATACGTCAAAGCGTATTTATACAAGTAGTGCAATAAGCAAAAGGGCTATTTAACATGCCACGACCAAGGGAGAGCTGCGTGCGGGTCCTCAAAAACAGGTACGACGATCGTTTAAAGAGACCACCTGGAAATTCCCTTATACGTCAATGCTTCTTGCCGTCTTGGTGTATCCGTCCCTTAATGGGTTCGACAGTCAGGCCACCAGGAAAGACCTGGAAAAAAGAAACCTAAGAATAAAAAAGGAAAAGTGAAGGTATGTGGGTCCAGGACAGGTTGAGCCGTACTATGGACCACGATCTAGCTGTGCTTCCGTCTATGCCCATGGTATTTTGAGTGCGTAGTTATGTACCCGCAGTACGAATGCCGCAGTTTGGTCGGGACTGGGACGGAGGCCGAATTGCTAGTCAAGCTCTTGACGAGCTGGACTGTCCTGCTATAGAGTAGTTCGGACTCGTTTAATAGTGTCCGGGAGCTTGGCCGCCGAATTAAGGTTCCGCCTGAAGAGGGTGCTCTGTGCTTCTGCTGCGAGGGCAGCGGTGTGCTCATCGGTACGGAGGGAGCATTCTGTGTTTCCATTGACTGTTATGACACCGCGTGGTCTGGGCATCTTGAGCTTGAGATAAGCATAATGTGGCACCACATTGAATTGAGCAAATGTGGTTTGTCCGAGCAGTGCGTGATAGCCACTGCGGAAGGGGACAATGTCGAAGATCAACTCTTTGCTTCGGAAGTTATCCGGAGATCTGAAGACCACCTCCAGTGTGATTGAGCCCCTACAGCGGGCCTCTACACCTAGTATGACACCTTTAAAGGTGGTTTTTGTGGGCTTGATCCTTGAGGGATCAATACCCATTTCGCGCACAGTATCCTGGTAGAGCAGGTTCAGGCTGCTGCCGCCGTCCATGAGGACTCGCATAAGATGGAATCCATCAATGATTGGGCCGAGGACAAAGTGCGGCTGAACCACCATAACTGATACTGGTCGGATGGTCCCTACTATCGAAAGTGATCGGGCAGGGCGACCATGGGTTGAATTTTGGGGTGAATGGCTCCATCGCGTAGACGTCCTTGAGCGCACGCTTGCGCTCCCTCTTGGGGATATGGGTGGCGTACATCATGCTCACCGTTTTAACTTGGAGGGGGGACTTCTTCTGTCCCCTGTGTTCGGTGGCCGGGACTCCTCGTCATTGTCCTCACTCTGCGACCCCTTCTCCTTGTTCTTGGCATTTAACTTACCGTCCTGTTTAAAACCCCAACACTCTTTGTTGGTATGATTGGCTGGTTTATCAGGAGTGCCGTGGATTTGACATGGACGATCGAGTATGCGGTCCAAACTGGATGGGCCCGGATTGTTTCTTTTATACGACTTCTTCTGTTGACCAGATTTAGAGCCACTAAATCCGGCGTTGACCATCGTGTCTTCGGTGTTATCACCGTTGCTTCGACGCTTGTGTCTGTTGCGTCGGGGCTTGCCGTTGTTGTTTCTGGCTTCAGAAGTGCCAGGTTCGCTTATGTTGTTGCTGCTACGGGCTAGCCAGCTACCTTTGCCCGCATAGAAGCGGGTCATGAGTGTCGTAAGGGCTGCCATGGACTTCGACTTTTCTTGGTTGAGGTGTCGGGCGAGCCATTCGTCATGGATGCTATGTTTAAAGGACGCTAGGGCTTCGGCATCTGGACAGTCGATGATCTGATTCTTTTTAGTTAAGAACCTAGTCCGGAATTTCCTAGCAGACTCTCCGGGCTGTTGAACTATCTGACTTAAGTCATCGGCATCCGGAGGTTGGACATATGTACCTTGGAAGTTGTCGAGAAAGGCATCTTCCAAGTCCTCCCAGCTGCCAATGGAGTTTTCGGGCAGACTGTTCATCCAGTGCCGAGATGGCCCCTTGAGCTTTAGTGGGAGGTATTTGATGGCGTGAAGATCATCACCGCGGGCCATATGAATATGGAGAAGAAAATCCTCAATCCATACCGCGGGGTCTGTTGTCCCATCATCTGATTCGACGTTCACGGGTTTAAAACCTTCCAAGAATTCATGTTCCATTACTTCATCAGTGAAGCAAAGGGGGTGTGTGGCGCCTCTGTATCGGGCCAAATCGTGATGTAGCTCGGATGGAGTTCTCTGCGGTTTTTGGCCCGGACGTGGTTATATTTGTCCCGTCCGGCCGGCTGGCCATCATCGCGCATCGGGGCATGCCCTCGTGATCCATAGATCGATATGGTCTGACCTACTCTGTTTTCCAGGTCATGCCGTAGGTCATACGTGTATCCCTGAGCTGTTATGTCTCTGTTTTTACAGTGAGGTAGTGCGGGCTGGTGTGCGCCTTGAGTCGCCGCTTTGTCCCGGCCACATGGTGGTCGGTCAGCGGGATTATGCACTAGTAGGACGGGCTCCACGCCTCGTCATCGAATTGGGGTAACAATTTGCGCTTTGGGTAACTTTTGGTTGGGCGGTCGAGGCCGTACTCTTCGGCTATTAGGACATTAGTCCATCTATTGTTGAGCAGATCGTGATCAGCTTGAAGCTGCTGCTGCTTCTTTTTCAGGCTCCTTGCAGTGGCTATTAGCTGGCGCTTTAAGCATTCCTGCTCAAGAAGTTCCTCAGGCATGATAAAATGCTCTTGTCCTCGGAAAGTGGAAAGTAGTTACTATCCTCCGAGACTTCATTGATGGCATGTTCATCAAGGCTGGCTTGCCTATCCTCCCGTTCTTCCTGTTCCGAAGTTGGTTCAACGGGGTCTTCATTGTCTTCGGCATCGTCCGGAGTATTATTTTCTCATGTGTTGATATTGCCTCTTTTTGCACAGTGTGGTTTAGAGCGGCGCCGCTGACATTGGCACTTGGCTGTACTTCAGGAGGCTTATCCTCGACTGGTTCCTTTTCGTTATCACTGTTGTTCTCTATGGGTGTATCCACCATGTATACGTCATACAAGGAGGTGGCTGTCCAGCGCCCTGTAATCGGTGGTTTCTATGCCTGCTCCTCTCCGGCATCGTCATCCATACCATCAATGTCTTCACAGTCGTAATCGAGCATGTCGGTTAAGTCTTCGACAGTGGCTATGCAGTGGGCGGTGGGTGGGAAACGGAATTCTCTGTCTTCAGCCTCCAATTCAAACCAGATATAATTCGGCTGAGAGTCTCCTGACAAGGAGAGGGCTTTTAGTGAGTTTAGCACGTCTCCTAAGGACGAGTGCCAGAAGATGTCTGCGGAGCTGAACTCAACGATCGGTGCCATGTCAGATTCGATGGGCGGGATGCACGCGGTTTGGAACCTATGGCCGGAGATGAATCCGAGGTTCCGGAGACAAAGGGCCCACTCGAATTTGGATCTGTGTGCGGCTCTAACGCCGCTGAGTCTGCGGCTTCCGTGGCGGGGTTGAGCTTCCCGTCCTCGGACACTGCAATCTGCTCTAGATCTAAGGCCAGAGCAGTTACGGGCGCTATCTCCTGAGCATGGTCCGATGACAGATTTAGGTCATGTTCATCGCAGTGGCAGGGAGCGGCAGTAATGGGATCGAATCCGGCGAAGATCAAGTCTCCGCGGATATCGGCAACATAATTCAAGCTTCCAAACCTGACCTGATGGCCAGGGGCGTAGCTGTCGATCTTCTCTAGATGGCCAAGCGAGTTGGCTTGCAGTGCGAAGCCGCTGAATACGAAGATCTGTCCAGGGAGAAAAACCTCCCCATGGACTACATTGTTCTAGATGATTGATGGAACCATCAAACCTTTTGGTGACGACGCAGCGGAACTCTCAATGAAAGCACCAACGTCGGTGTCAAAATCGGCGGATCTCGGGTAGGGGGTCCCAAACTATGGGTCTGAGGTCGATGGTAACAAGAGGCGGGGGACACGATGTTTACCCAGGTTCGGGCCCTCTCTATGGAGGTAATACCCTACTTCCTGCTTGATTGATCTTGATGAATATGAGTATTAGAAGAGTTGATGTACCACGAGATTGTAATGGCTAAACCCTATATGATTGTGATTCTGCCCTATGGACTAAACCCTCTGGTTTATATACACAGCGGAGGGGACTAGGGTTGTACAAGGTCGGTTATAGAGAAAGGAATCTACATATCTGAATCACCAAGCTTGCCATCCACGCCAAGGAGAGTCCCATCCGGACACGGGAGGAAGTCTTCTGCCTTTATCTTCATAGCCCAACAGTCCGACTCATGTTAATAGTCCGGCCATCCGAGGACCCCTTAATCCAGGACTCCCTCAGTCATCGAAGCAAAGTACTACTACGCATGATCCTAGGGGGATAGATTGGTATGAAAATACCATCGCTCGTCCCGACCGCCACTCATAAGGAAGACAATCAATAATAAGCCATGCTCCAATTGCATAGCATAACGAGAGACCATACGTGCATGCTTCAGGAATCACACCTTAACACAAATATTCTTACTAAACCACAATTACTCACTAGCATGACTCTAATATCACCATCTTTATACCTCAAAACAAATGCAAAGAATCAAACTTCTCGTATCTTCAATGATCTTCATGAAAGTTTTTATTATATCCCTCTTGAATACCAATCATATTAGGACTAAATTCATAACCTAAGAAAATTGTCATACTATTTATAAGACTATCAAAATAATATAACTCAAGCATGAGAGTTCATCAATTTTCTTAAAATATAACCACCGCCGTGCTCTAAAAGATATAAGTGAAGCACTAGAGCAACTACCTAGCTCAAAAAATATAAGTGAAGCACATACAGTATTCTAATAAATTCACGATTAATGTGTGTCCCTCTAAAAAGGTGTGTCTAGCAAGGATGATTGTGGCAAACTAAAAAATAAAATAAATCAAAGACTCATATAATACAAGACACTCCAAGTAAAACACATATATGTGGTGAATAAAAATATAGCCTGAAGTAATTTACCGATAGATTGTAGACAAAAGAGGGGATGCCATCCGAGGCATCCCCAAGCTTAGATGCTTGGTTGTCCTTGAATATTACCTTGGGTGCCAGGGGAATCCCCGAGCTTAGGGTCTTGCCACTCCTTATTCCTTAGTCCATCGAAACTTCACCCAAAACTTGAAAACTTCACAACACAAACCCCAACAGAAAACTCATGAGATCCGTTAGTATAATAAAACAAATATCCACTTTTAGGAACTTTTGCAAACTCATTCCAATTTTATATTTTTATTATATCTAATGTATTCCAACTTCTCCATGGTTCATACCACCCGATACAACCCATGGATCTATCAAAACAAGCGAACAACACAATGAAAACAGAATGTGTCAAAAAAAGAACAATCTATAGAAACCCAAATTAATCTCATACTTCTGTAAATCCAAAAATTCTAGAAATGTAGGACGATGTAGGCAATCTATATATCAATCTTGTGTAAAAAATTCAGAATTTTTCCACTTTCCACCAAATTTTAACAATTTTGCTACTGGATGCCAAAGTTTCTGTTTTTTCTCAGAATCAAATCAACGATCTTCCAAATCACCCCAAAGGTGTTACTTGGCGCAAACACTGATTGAAATACTAAAACACAATCGTAACAGAAGTATAATGGCATATTTATTGAAAATAAGAAGAAAAAGCAAACAACATAAAATAAAATTGGGTTGCCTCCCAACAAGTGCTATTGTTTTACGCCCCTAGCAAGGCATATTGCATAGATCTAGGTATTGTCATGTTTGGTATGAAATCCATAAGTGGCCCTCATAATAGATTCATATGCCAAACTAATTTTCTTTCTTGGAAAGTGTTCCATGCCCTTCCTTAATGGAAATTGAAATCTAATATTTCCTTCTTTCATCTCAATAATTGCGCCAATCGTTCTAAGGAAAGGTCTTCCAAGAAATATGGGGCATGTAGGATTGCAATCAATATAAAGCACAATAAAATCTATGGGAAAATAATTCCTATTTGCAATAACAAGAACATCATTAATTCTTCCCATATGTTTCTTAATAGTTGAATCCGCTAAGTGCAAATTTAAGGAACAATCATCAAGTTTATGGAAACCTAGCACATCACATAAAGTTTTGGAATAGTAGAAATGCTAGCACCCAAATCACACAAAGCATCGCACTCATAATCTTTAATCTTTAATCTTAATTTTAATAGTAGGTTCCCAATCATCTAGCTTTCTAGGGATTGAAACTTCCAACTCAAGTTTTTCTTCAAAACATTTCATCATAGCTTCTACGATATGTTTAGTAAAAACATTATTTCGATTATAAGCACGAGGTGAATTAAGCATAGATTGTAACAAGGAAATACACTCAATCAAAGTACAATTATCAAAATTAAATTCCTAGAAATCTAAAAGAGTGGGCTCATCACTAGTTAAAGTTTTGACCTCGCCAAACCCACTTTTATCAATTTTTTCATTAAGATCTTCACCCTCCAAATTATTGGGATGCCTTATGGCTAAAGTTGACTCCTATATAGTCCCTTATTTATCAAGTTTTATATTAGCAAACAAAGATTCAATAGGCATCACAACAATCACTTTAAGATCTTCATCATGATTATTGCAAAAACTAGAGGAACATACTTTTTCTAGCCATTCTCTCTTAGATCGCATCCTAGCAGTTCTCTCCCTATGTTTATTAATAGAAATTTGAATAGATTTCAGAGAATCATTAATATCAAGATTGGTTGGCATTGATATAATCTTGAAGGAATCAATCTCAAGAGAAATTCTATCAACGTTTCTAGCCACATCATCAATCTTAAGCAATTTTTCTTCTACCGTAGCATTGAAAATATTTTGTGAGTTAATAAAATATTTAATACTATTCTCAAGATCAGAGGGTGTCTTATTATAATTTCCATAAGAACTGTTGTAGGAATTACCATAATTATTAGAGGATTACTAGGAAACGACCTAGGATTTAAATTGCCTCTATATGCGTTATTACCAAAATTGTTCCTACCAACAAAATTCACATCCATAGATTCATTATTATTCTCAATCAAAGTAGACAAAGGCATATCATTAGGATCAATAAGAGCAATCTTGCTAGCAATCAATTTCATTCATCTTTCCACTCAAAGTATTAATTTCTTCAATAGCATGCACTTTTTTATTAGTAGAAGATCTTTCGGTATGCCATTGAGACTAATGTGCCATAATATTATCTAGGATTTTAGTAGCTTATCTTAATGTGATTTCCATAAAAGTATCACCATGGTGGAATCCAAAAGATTTCTAGATGCAAAATTTAATCCAGCATATTTTTTGTATGATCATCCATAAACTTAAACCATGAGTAGGGCAATTTCTTATCACTAATTTATCCACTCCCATGATTGTGCAACATGTTCATGATCAAGTTGCTTCAAATTCATTATATCGTTCCTAAGAGAGATGATCTTAGCGGGAGGAAAATACTTGGAAACAAAAGCATCCTTACACTTATTCCATGAATCAATACTATTTTTAGGTAAGTATGAAAACCAAGTTTTAGCATGATCTTGTAGTGAGAACGGAAATAACTTCAATTTGAAAAAATCATTATCCACATATTTTTTCTTTTGCATATCACACAATTCAACAAAAGTTTTAGATGGAAAGCAACATCTTCATTAGGACTACAAGAAAATTGTTCTTTCATAACAAGATTCAACAAAGCTGCATTAATTTCATAAGATTCCGCACTAGTGGCGGGAGCAACCGGAGTACTAATAAAATCATTATTATTAGTGTTAGAAAAATCACACGACTTTGTACTTTCTTGAGACATCGTAACAAAGCAAGCAATCTAGCACACAAGCAAACAAAAAGGAAACAAAAAAAGGAAAATAAGAAGGCAAATATTTTTGTGTTTTTCTGAAAAAGTTTTACAATTGGGGGAGAGGAAAACGAGAGGCAAATGGCGAATAATGTAAATGCAAGAGGTGAGAGTTTATGATGGGTACTTGGTAGGCTTGATGTAGATCCTCCCCGGCAATGGCACCAGAAATTCTTCCTGCTACTTCTTGAGCTTGCATTGGTTTTCCCCTAAAGAGGAAAGGGTGATGCAGACAATTAGAGATAAATATTTCCCTTAGTTGAGAACCGAGATATCAATCCTATAGGAGGAACACACAAGTCTACAGTAATTGCACCTACAAAAACAAACAAATACTTGCACCCAGTGCAATAAAGGGGTTGTCAATCCTTTCACGGTTACTTGCAAGGATGAGATCTGATAGTGATAGATATAAAAGATAAGTAAAAGTGAAAAATAAAATAAAAGTAACTAATGTAGGAAGGTATTTTTGTGTTTTTGATTTTATAGATCTAAAAATAATATGATAAAAGATAGACCCGGGGGCCATAGTTTTCACTCGAGGCTTCTCTCTTAAAAGAAAGCATACAGTGGGTAAACAAATTATTGTTGAGGAATTGATAGAAAAGTGCATACTTATGATGATATCTAAGGCAATGAACATGTATATAGGCATCACGTCAGGGACAAGTAGACCGACTCCTTCCTGCATCTACTACTATTACTCCACACATCGACCGCTATCCAGCATGCATCTAATGTATTAAGTTAACAAGAACAGACTAACGCCTTAAGTAAGATGACATGATGTAGAGGGATAGATCCAATCAATATAAACAAACCCCATATTTTTATCCTTAGTGGCAATAATAAAAATACGTGTCATGTCCCTTTCTGTCACTGGGAATAAGTACCGCAAGATTGAACCCACTACAAAGCACCTCTCAATTTCAAGAAAAATAAATGTCGTTGGCCAAAACAAAACAATAGTTCGGAGAGAAATACAAAGCTATCTTAATCATGCATAAAAGAGTTCAGAGAAGAATCAGATAATATTTATAGATAATCTTATCATAAATCCACAATTCATCGGATCTCAACAAACACACCGCAAAAGAATATTACATCGAATAGATCTCCAAGAACATCGAGGAGAACATTGTATTGAAGATCAAAGAGAGAGAAGAAGCCATCTAGCTACCTGATATGGACACGTAGGTCTGTGGTAAACTACTCACACATCATCGGAAGGGCAACAAGGTTGATGTAGAAGATCTCCGTGGTCGAATCGCCCTCCAGGAGAGTACCAGAAAAGGTCCCCAGATGGGATCTCACGAAGACAGGAACTTGCGGCGGTGGAAAAGTATTTTTGGTGTGCCCTCTATTCTATGGGGAATATTTGGAATTTATAAAAGACAAATTAGGATTGGAAGTGCCACAAGGGGCCCACAAGCTTGCAGGCCGCCCCCTTAGGGCACACCCTATGAGCTTGTCGCCATCTTGTGGCCCTTCTCGCCTCCTCCCGAAGCTTCCAGGGTGTCTTGTGGTCCAAGAAAAATCGTAAAAAAGTTTTGTTCAATTTGGACCCCGTTTGGTATTGATTTTCTGTAAAGACAAAACCAAGGAAAAAATAGCAGTTGTCACTGGGCACTTGGTTAATAGGTTAGTCCAAAAAAATGATATACAATAGCATAATAATGCATATAACACATCCAAGGTTGATAATATAATAGCATGGAACAATAAAAAGTTATAGATACGTTGGAGATGTATCAACCCTCAGAGGTTGGCCAGTCCATCCCTTTATTCCCCCACACGTCCTGTTATTCTCCGACGACGGTGATACATCTCCAACGTATTTATAATTTTTGATTGTTCCATGCTATTATATTATTTGTTTTGGATGTTTATATGCATTAATATGCTATTTTATATTATTTTTGGGACTAACCTATTAACCTAGAGTCCAATGCCAGTTCCTGTTTTTCCTTGTTTTTGAGTTTCATGGAAAGGAATACCAAACGGAGTCCAAACAGAATGAAACCTTAGAGATGATTTTTCTTAGACGAGAAGACAACTAGGAGACTTGGAGATCAAGTCGGAGGAGCCACGAGGCAGCCACAAGGATGTAGGGCACGCCCCCACCCTTGTGGGCCCCTCGTCCATCCCCTGACCTAATTCTTTCGCCTAAATATTCCCATATATCCCCAAACCAACAAGGGCATCCACGGAATCTCTTTTCTGCCGCCGCAACCTTCTGTACCTGTGAGATTCCATCTAGGGACCTTTTCCGGCATCTTGCTGGAGGGGGATTCGATCATGGATGGCTTCTAGATCAACACCATTGCCCTTCTGATGAAGCGTGAGTAGTTTACCACAGACCTACGGGTCCATAGCTAGTAGCTAGATGGCTTCTGCTCTCTCTTTGATTCTCAATACCATGTTCCCCTCGATGTTCTTGGAGATCTAATTGATGTAATACTTTTTTGCAGTGTGTTTGCTGAGATCCGATGAATTGTGGATTTATGATCAGCTTATTTATGAATATTGTTTGAATCTTCTCTGAACTCTTATATGCATGATTTGATTTCTTTGTAATTATCTTCGAACTATCGGTTTGGTTTGCCAACTAGATTGGTTTTTCTTGCAATGGGAGAAGTTCTTAGCTTTGGGTTCAATCTTGCGGTGTCCTTTCCCAGTGACAGTAGGGGAAGCAAGGCACATATTGTATTATTGCCAACGAGGATAAAAATATGGGGTTTTCATCATATTGCTTGAGTTAATTCCTCTACATCATGTCATCTTACTTAATGCGTTACTCCATTATTTATGAACTTAATAATCTAGATGCATGCTGGATAGCGGTCAATGTGTGGAGTAATAGTAGTAGATCTAGGCAGGAGTTGGTCTACTTGACACAAACATGATGCCTATATTCATGATCATTGCCTTTGATATCGTCATAACTTTGTGCTTTTCTATCTATTGCTCGGTAGTAATTTGTTCACCCACCATATTATTTTCTATCTTGAGAGAAGCCTCTAGTGAAACCTATGGCCCCTGAGTCTATTTTCCATCATATAAGTTTCCGATCTACAATCTTAGTTTTCGATCTACTATTCTTGTAATCCTTTACTTTCCGATCTATAAACCAAAAATACCAAAAATATTTACTTTATCGTTTATCTATCTCTATCAGATCTCACTTTTGCAAGTAACCGCAAAGTGATTGACAACCCCTTTATTGCGTTGGGTGCAAGTTTGTTTGATTTTTTGTGCAGGTATTTGGTGATTTGTGCATTGTCTCCTACTGGATTGATACCATGGTTCTCAAACTAAGTGAAATACTTATCTCTAGTTTGCTACATCACCCTTTCCTCTTCAAGGGAAAAACCAATGCAAGCTCAAGAAGTAGCTGGAAGAATTTCTGGCGTTGTTGCCTAGGAGATCTACGCCAAGTCAAGACATACTATGTACCCATCATAAACTCTCATCTCTTGCAGTACATTCGCCATTCGCCTCTCGTTTTCCTCTCCCCCACTTCTAAAATGATTTTCAAAAAGATTTGCCATTTCTTCGCCCCTCTTCTGTTCGTCTTCCTCACTTGCTTTTTGTGTGCTCGTGTGTTGGATTGCTTGCTTTGTCACGATGGCTCAAGAGAATACCAAATTGCGTGACCTTTCCAACACCAATAATAATGATTTTAGTAGTACTCCGATTGCTCCCGCCACTAGTGCGAAATCTTGTGAAATTAATGCCACTTTGCTGAATCTTGTTATGAAAGATCAATTTTCTGGCCTTCCTAGTGAAGATGCCTCAGCCAATCTAAATAATTTTGTTGATTTGTGTGATATGCAAAGGAAGAAAGATGTGGATAATGATATTGTTAAATTGAAACTATTTCCGTTTTCACTTAGAGATCATGCTAAAACTTCGTTTTCACCTTTGCCTAAAAATATTATTGATTCATGGAACAAGTGCAAAGATGCTTTCATCTCTAAGTATTTTCCTCCCGCTGAGATCATCTCCCTTAGGAACGATATTATGAATTTTAAGCAACTTGATCATGAACATGTTGCACAATCTTGGGAGAGTATGAAATTGATGATACGAAATTGCCCTACTCATGGTTTGAATTTGTTGATGATTATACAAAAAAGTTACACTGGATTGAATTTTGTTCTAGAAATCTTTTAGATTTGGCCGTGGGGGGCACTGTTATGGAAATTACTTTAGGAGAGGCTACTAAAATCCTAGATAATATTATGGTTAATTATTCTCAATGGCACACCGAAAGATCTTCCACTATAAAAAAGTGCATGAAATTGAAGAATTTTATGTTTTGAGTGGAAATATGGATGAACTTATGAAATTATTTGCTAGTAAGAGTGCTTCTAGTGATCCTAATGATATGCCTTTGCCAATTTTGATTGAGAATAATAATGAATCTATGGATGTGAATTTTGTTGGTAGGAACAATTTTGGTAATAACGATTATAGAGGTAACTTTAATCCTAGGCCGTTTCCTAGTAATCCCTCTAGTAATTATGGTAATTCCTATAGCAATTCTTATGGAAATTTTAATAATATGCCCTCTGATTTTGAGATGGGTGTTAAAGAATTTATGAGTTCGCAAAAGAAATTCCATGCTTTGATTGAAGAAAAATTTCTTAAGATTGATGATTTAGCTAGGAACATGGATAGAATTTCTCTTGATGTTGATTCTTTGAAACTTAGATCTATTCTACCCAAGCATGATATTAATGAGTCTCTCAAAGCCATGAGAATTTCGATCGATGAGTGTAAAGAAAGAACCGCTAAGATGCGTGCTAAACGAAATTTATTTGAAAAAGCATGTTCTTCTAGTTTTCGTGAAAATAATGATGGATCTTAAAGTGATTGATGTGACTCCTATTGAATCTTTGTTTTCCAATATAAATCTTGATAAAGATGGGACTGGAGATGAGTCAAGTTTAGTTAAAAGGCGTCCCAATGATTTGGATTTTTTAGATCTTGATGCAAAAATTAAAAAAGTGGGATTGGAGAGGTCAAGACTTTATGTGGCAATGAACCCACTCTTTTGGATTTCAAGGAATTTAATTATTATAATTGTTCTTTAATAGATTGTATTTCCTTGTTGCAATCCATGTTGAATTCTCCTCATGCTTATAATCAAAACAAAGCTTTTACTAAACATATCGCTGATGCTATGCTACAATCTTTTGAAGAAAAGCTTGAATTGGAAGTTTCTATCCCTAGAAAACATTATGATGACTCGGAACCTACTATAAGATTAAGATTAAAGATTATGAGTGCCATGCTTTGTGTGATTTGGGTGCTAGTGTTTCCACAATTCCAAAAACTTTATACAATGTCTTAGGTTTCCGTGAATTTGATGATTGTTATTTAAATTTGCATCTTGCAGATTCCACTTTTAAGAAACCTATGGGAAGGATTAATGGTGTTCTTATTGTTGCAAATAGGAATTATGTGCCCGTAGATTTCATTGTTCTTGATATAGATTGCAATCCTACATGTCCTATTATGCTTGGTAGACCTTTCCTTAGAACAGTTGGTGCAATTATTGATATGAAAGAATGACACATTAGATTTCAATTTCCATTAAGGAATGGCATGGAACACTTTCCTAGAAAGATAATTAAATTGCCATATGAATCTATTATGAGATCTACTTATGGATTGCATACCAAAGATGACAATACTTAGATCTATTCATATTTTATGCCTAGCTAAGGGCGTTAAACAATAGCGCTTGTTGGGAGGCAACCCAATTTTATTTTTGTTCTTTGCTTTTTGTTACTGTTTTAATTTCAATAATTCATATAGCCTCTGGTTAGATGTGGTTTTGTGTTATAATTACTGTTTCTGCCAAGTAAGACCTTTGGGATAGCTTACGGTGATAGTTGTCTTGATCTTGTTGAGAAACAAAAATTTTGTGCCCAGGAAAAAAATTCTCATAATTCACAAAAACGTGCTTTGATCTGATTCTTTTTGCTATTTATTGGTACACAAATTTCCCAGGTTGTCCTAATGTTTCATAATTTTTATAGTTACATAAGTATTCGAGAGTTACAGATTACTACAGACTGTTCTGTTTTCGACAGATTCTGTTTTCTATGTGTTGTTTGCTTATTTTGATGAATCTATGGGTAGTATCAGAGGGTATGAACCATGGAAAATCTGGAATACAGTAGATATTACAACAATATAAATAAATAAGGAGTTCATAACAGTACCATAAAGTGGTGGTTTATTTTCTTATACTAACGGAGCATATGAGATTTTCTTTTGAGTTTTGTGTTGTGAAGTTTTCAAGTTTTGGGTAAGGATTTGATGGACTCTGGAATAAGGAGTGGCAAGAGCCTAAGCTTGGGGATGCCCAAGGCACCCCAAGGTAATATTCAAGGACAACCAAGAGCCTAATCTTGGGGATGCCCCGGAAGGCATCCCCTCTTTCTTCTTCGTCTATCGGTAACTTTACTTGAGGCTATATTTTTATTCACCACATGATATGTGTTTTGCTTGGAGCATCTTGTATAATTTGAGTCTTTTCTTTTTAGTTTGCCACAATCATCCTTGCTGCACACACCTTTTGAGAAGGACATGCATGAATCATGATTTATTATAATACTCTATGTACTTCACTTATATCTTTTGACCTAGGCAATTTTGCTCTAGTGTTTCACTTACATCTTTTAAGGCACGGCGGTGGTTTTATTTTATAGAAATTGTTGAAATCTGATGCTTCACTTATATTATTTGAGAGTCTCTAAATGGCATGTTAACTTTCTTTGGTTATAAATTTAGTCCTAATATGATAGGCTTCCAAGAGAGATATAATAAAAACTTTCATATAAAGTGCATTGAATACTATGAGAAGTTTGATTTCTTATGATTGTTTTGAGATATGAAGATGATGATATCAGAGTCATGCTAGTGGAGTAATTGTGAATTTAAGAAATACTTGTGTTGAGGTTTGTGATTCCCGTAGCATGCACATATGGTGAACCGTTACGTAACGAAGTTGGAGCATGAGGTATTTTTTGATTGTCATCCTTTCTGTGGAGGTCGGGATCGCGCGATGGTTAACTCCTACCAACCCTTCCCCTAGGAGCATGCGCGTAGGGCTTGGTTTCGATAACTAATATATTTTTGCAATAAGTATGTGAGTTCTTTATTACTAATGTTGAGTCCAGGGGTTATACGCACTCTCACCCTTCCACCACTGCTAGCCTCTCTTGTGCCGCGCAACTCTCGCTGATACCATACACCCACCATATACCTTCCTCAAAACAGCCACCATACCTACCTATTATGGCATTTCCATAGCCATTATGAGATATATTTCCATGCAACTTGTCGGTGTACTAGAGTAGGGGTACCCTAGTATCCCGAACTTGTGCACGAGCAGTTGCAGCACCCCGCGGCAAGGCTTGTCGGGTGACCGCCAAGGTCCTCCGTGGTTCCTTTGGAGCCATTCAAGAACAAAGTATTCAAGCCAAGGAGACAAGGCCCCGGCAAGAGGAGCTTGCCGGGAAGGCCAACCAAGGCATCTCAAGGAACTTGCCGCGACGCGCCACGCGTACCGGCGAGGCCCGGTGAGCGACAAGCTTCCGGACGCGACAAGACAACGACCGCGGCAAGGCGCTTGCCGCGGAAAACTACCACTCTGTACCCGCGCTCCAGCACATCCACCAACGTGTCGCCCTGGGACCTTTCCAGGCGCGCGTGGCAAGAGGCTGTGCGGCCAGCGGTGCGCGGTGGCAAGCATTGCTGACAAGATTGCCATCGTGCAAGCGGTGGCGTCCCTGACGGTCCCTTTTTACACTATTTGGGCGACGTAGACAGGCATTTAATGCCTTTGTCCCCTGCCGTCAGGGTTAGGTATGATACACTGTACAGGTAGTTGTACCAACCGCAATTCCTTTTCCATTTTTACCCTTGTCTACGTTGCCACCTGTCGGAGACCCCTTTAGCATATAAAAGGAGGCCCATGCGCAATGTAGAGGGGGGTTCGAAGGCAGAAAAACACTCATGCTCGGTCTCGTTAGCAGCTAGTGTGTACTGTAGCACTCAGCGCTCCCGAGAAAGAACTCAATACACTCAGACATGCAGCAGTAGGAGTGTTATCTCTCCGGAGAGCTCCGAAGTTGGGTAAACTGCTCGTGTGCTTCGCCTTGATCCGCTCTTCGTGAGATCTCTACCCCCCGCCGAACCGAAAGGGGCTCGGTCCGCCGGTCCCATAGGTGTTCATGGATCAGTTTCCCCGACATCTTTGGCGTTCACACGAGCTGGATCTTCATCTTCTTCATCGACATGCCACCGAACAAGAAGGCTTCGGCGGCAGCTGTTCCGTCCACGTCGATCCCACCCCCACCGGAGCAAACGGGTGGTGGGGTAGACGCCGGCGGAAGAACAGACATCGACGAGGGAGCTCACGGTGCTGCCAGGTCCAAGGACAAGGCCGCGCAGACCTCGGCGTCCGTACATGCACCGCGCCCATCTCAGGAGGCGCAGGACGGACAGCGTCATGGTATTCGCAGTGCCATACGTTTGTTGGACCAAGATCGAGCTGGTGGATCTCGGGGTGCTCAAGACCACCATGCATGCCAACATGCTGGCGCGAGCGAGACACGGTCGCCTGGACGGGATACTGCTCCTTCTAACATAGTTAGAAGTCCGAGCATATCCCGCTCCTCGCACCGTTCGCCACTGCCACCCACCACTCCAGCAGAAGCTTTGGCGCGAGCTCAATTGCTCCTGGATTACCCTCCAACAGCAGACAAGATCGATGGATGGAGGGCCACCATTCAGAGTCTCATCGGCTTCGCCAACAGCGACACTCCGCGGCAGCCGAGTACATCGATGCCGCGGCAGGACTGCCAGGCACGAGTCGATGGCGACGAAACCGGTGGGGGTGCAACCACCATGCACTCTCCACCCCGAAGGCCAAGATCGGCGACTCGCCGGATCCACTTCGACAGCGACTCCACCACATCATCAGATCCACGAGCTCGTCGCGATCAGCGCCAAGTTCTTCACGAACGACAGCAAGAAGACGCTCGTACTCGCATCGAGTGCCGAAGAGAAGCGCGGCGTCAATCGGACCAGCGCACTGGGCCCTTTGTCGACATGCATGCACCAGGGGAACCAGGCGACTTGCCGTACGTGGTAGGTTGCCCTACTTTCACTCGTGAGCTGCGGCAAGTCAAGTGGCCTAGCACGAAGAATTTCAAGCCAGACGTACCAGAGAAGTACGACGGCAAGTCGCATCCGTCGGAGTTCCTCAGCATCTACACCATCGCGATGCAAGCTGCCGGGGGGCGGGACGACAAGATCCTGGCCAACTACCTCCCGCTGGTGCTCAAGCCCAATGTCAGATCCTGGCTCATGCACTTGCCGGACAAGTCCATATCCTCCTGGGCAGACCTATGCCATCAGTTTGTCGGCGCCTTTACAGGCGGCCACAAGCCTCATGGCCAAGAGAGCGACCTTCATCTGCTCGCTCAGAAGGAAGGAGAGCCCCTGCGCAAGTACATTCAGAGATTCAGCCGCGTACAGCACAACATCCCAGATGTCCACCCTGCCGCGGTAATCAGCGCGTTCCATCAGAACGTGTGAAACCGCAGGATGCGGGAGGAGATGGCGATGTGCAAGATCAGAGATGTCAGTGAGCTATATGCCCTGGCCGACAAGTGTGCACGTGCTGAGGAAGGGAGGAAACTCCCCAGAGAGAATACAGAAGCCGGAGGATCTGATAGTGAGGAGGCTGCCCCGGCAAAGAAAAACCGGCGGCGGAACAACAGGAAGAAGAAAGGCAAAGATGTGCTAGTCGTTGAGCAGTCCGGCAACGGAGGTGGCGCCAAGAAAGCCAAAGCTGGTAGCTCCAGCAAGGAGACTACCACAGGCACCAACTACCTGGCTGTGGCGGTCGCCGACAAGCAGGACGACACCAACAAGCAGTACTGCAAGATCCACCGCACCAAGGGCCATGACCTCTAGAGCTGCAAGAAGGTCGAGCAGCTTGTCGAGCAGCAAAAGGCTGAATACGAGCGACGCGACAAGGAGAAGGCCCAGGAAGGTGCTAGAGGAGCCGGCAAGAAACGCCCCGGCCGAGGAGGACGCCGCGGCAAGGCCAAGCCGCGGCAAGGAGACAGACCTCCCCGTGGCCGCGACAAGGATGAAGATGACGACGACGATGAAGATATGGATGACGACGAGACCGATGAGCAGGAGTTCCAGAAAGCCACAGAGGTCCTGTGCGTTGACGGTGGTGCTTCTCTGCATACTTCACACTGCCAGCTCAAGCAGTGGGTGCGGGAAGTCAATGCGGCAGAACCACCCGTCGAGTCACGCAAGCCTCTGAAATGGTCCAGCATGCCTATCATCTTTGATATTGAGGACCACCCTGATCGCATAACTGCGGTCGGGTGCTTGCCGATGTTGGTTTCACCAACTATCCGCAACCTCAAGGTCACTAAGATGCTAGTTGACGGCGGGGCCGGCTTGAACCTGATCTCCTCCGCGGTACTCCAGAAACTCCAGATCCCTGATGGCGAGCTCGAAGAGACCGGCACATTCCAAGGAATCAATGTGGGAAGGAGCAAGCCGAAGGGAAAGATCACGTTGCTGGTGACATTTGGCAGCGAGTTGAACTTCAGAACTGAGAGGGTCACTTTTGACGTTGCTGACTTTCCATTGCCTTACAATGGGATACTCGGCCATCCAGCACTCACCAAATTCATGGCAGCCTCTCACTATGCATACAACATGCTGAAGATGCCAGGCCCGATAAGTGTCATCTCTGTCCCTGGCGACAAGAAGGATGCTCTTATCTGTGCCCACAAGATCTACCGGGAAGCAGCAGCCGCAATAGATCGCAAGTCACTTGCCGTTGAAGCTCCCGGGGCGAAGAAGAAGACCAAGTCCGGCAAGAGTTCTGATGCCCACTCCGGCAAGCGCACCTCTTTGGAGTGCTGCGCTACCGTCGAGGACACACCATCGAGCTCCACCGGCAAGTGTAAGAAGACAATGGCAGCTCCACCAGAGACCAAGAAGGTGTCCGCCAAGGAGGATGGCACTGGTGGTACTTTCACCATCAGTGCCACTCTCAACCCTAAATAGGAAAGCGTGCTCGTTCCTTTCCTGCGGGCGAACGTCGACGTATTTGCGTGGCAACCGTCTGACATCCCCGGTGTTCCCAGGAAAGTAATCGAGCACCATCTTGCCGTCTATCCTCATGCGCGGCCCGTCAAGCAGAAAGTCAGGAAACAGGCAGTGGAACGCCAAGAATTCATCGCAGAAGAAATCAAGAAATTCGAAGCAGCAGGCCTTGTCAGAGGTGTGCTCCATCCTACGTGGTTGGCCAACCCTGTAGTCGTGCGCAAGGCAAACGGGAAATGGAGGCTTTGTATCGATTTTACCGATGTCAATAAAGCTTGTCCCAAAGACCCATTTCCCTTGCCGCGCATCGACCAGATTGTTGACTCCACGGCCGGATGTGACTTGCTTTCATTTCTTGATTCATACTCAGGATACCATCAGATCTTCATGGCAGAAGAGGATGAGGAGAAGACCGCATTCATCACCCCATGTGGCACATACTGTTCTGTATGGATGCCTTTCGGTTTAAAGAATGCTGGTTCAACATTTGCAAGGGTAGTCCATGACGCTTTTGAGCCGCAAATACACAGAAATGTGGAAGCCTACATGGATGACATAGTGGTCAAGAGCAAGGACAAGGCGACTCTGATTCAAGATTTAGATGAAACCTTTGCAAATCTGCGCAAGATCAACCTCAAGCTTAACCCCGAGAAGTGTGTGTTTGGAGTCCCCTCTGGCAAGCTTCTCGGGTTCTTCGTGTCTCAGCGGGGAATTGAAGCCAATCCCGACAAGATCAAGGCCATTGAGTAGATTGAAGCACCAAAGCGTGTCAAGGATGTATGAAGAGATGTGACTTGCTTTCATTTCTTGATGCATACTCAGGATACCATCAGATCTTCATGGCAGAAGAGGATGAGGAGAAGACCGCATTCATCACCCCATGTGGCACATACTGTTTTGTACGGATACCTTTCGGTTTAAAGAATGCTGGTTCAACATTTGCAAGGGTAGTCCATGACGCTTTTGAGCCGCAAATACACAGAAATGTGGAAGCCTACATGGATGACATAGTGGTCAAGAGCAAGGACAAGGCGACTCTGATTCAAGATTTAGACGAAACCTTTGCAAATCTGCGCAAGATCAACCTCAAGCTTAACCCCGAGAAGTGTGTGTTTGGAGTCCCCTCTGGCAAGCTTCTCGGGTTCTTCGTGTCTCAGCGGGGAATTGAAGCCAATCCCGACAAGATCAAGGCCATTGAGCAGATTGAAGCACCAAAGCGCGTCAAGGATGTACGAAGACTTGCCGGTTGCGTAGCTGCTCTCAGCAGGTTTATCTCTAGGTCTGCTGAGCGCGCCCTGCAATTTTTCAAAATATTGAAAAAGGCAGGTCCAATGAAATGGACTCCGGAGGCGGAGACTGCACTGCAGGACTTAAAGAGATACATGTCCTCCACTCCACCACTTGTCGCACCTAAGCCACAAGAGAAGTTGCTGCTATATATAGCGGCAACCAATCAAGTGGTTAGTGCTGCGTTAGTAGCGGAGAGGGAGGCAGATGATGAGCCAGCAACCACGGCAGACGCATCTAGCGACAAGCAGAGTACTTCACCGGCAAGCTCTGGTCCCGACAAAGATGGATCTGCGCAGGCGCGTGAGAAGATGCAGAAAAGAATGGTGCAGCACCCAGTTTACTTTGTCAGTTCCCTTCTGCAGGGAGCTAGGTCAAGGTACTCTGGTGTGCAGAAATTGCTTTTCGGCCTTCTCATGGCCTCGAGAAAGTTGCGCCATTACTTCCAAGCACATGAGATCACAGTCGTCACTCGTTTTCCGCTGAAGAGGATACTGCAAAATCCAGAAGCAACAGGCAGGATTGTCGAGTGGGCATTGGAACTGTCAAGCTTTGGCCTCAAGTTTGAGAGCACTTCAACTATCCAAAGTAGAGCATTGGCGGAGTTCATAGCAGAATGGACGCCAACACAAGACGAAGAAATTCCAGAAACGAGCATCCCCGTCAAGGAAGCAAGCAAAGAGTGGCTGATGTACTTTGATGGTGCCTTCTCGCTACAAGGCGTCGGTGCGGGCGTGCTACTTGTTGCACCCACCGGAGAGCGCCTCAAGTACGTAGTCCAGATGCACTTTCCCAAGGAGCAAGCAACGAACAATACCGCAGAGTATGAAGGTTTGCTTGCCGGTCTCAGGATCGCAGCAGACCTTGGGATCAAGAAGCTCATTGTCAGGGGTGACTCACAGCTTGTCGTCCGCCAAGTGAACAAGAATTATCAGAGTCCGTTGATGGAAGCTTACGTTGATGAAGTGAGAAAGCTAGAAGAGCACTTTGACGGCCTACAGATGGAACATGTTCCAAGAGCTTAGAACGACATTGCCGATGGCCTGTCGAAGTGCGCCGCACTTAAGTTACCTGTGGAACCAGGGATCTTTGTGCTCAAACTGACTCAACCATCTGTAACGCCATCAACTGGATAGAGCAAGAAGAGGAAGTTGATTTCTGGTGACTATTTTCCGGCAGAGCTCCCCGAAGCCGCCGCCAAGAAGGTCCTCAAGATCAACACCAAAGGTGCTGAGGAGCAGTCTGCTCCGGCAAGCCCTAGGGTTTGTTCCATTGAAGCAGACGCTCCCGACAAGTTTTGCTCCGGCAAGCTTGCCGGGGAACGTCAAGCTCCGGATGAGCCGCAGGTTCTCGCCGTAGAAGCGGATGCTCCCGCAGCAGCAGATGTGCCTTTAATCCTTGTTGTCGAGCCGCAAGCTCCAGCATGGGCACAGCAGATTGTTCGTTTCCTTCAGACAGGAGAACTTCTCGAAGAGCAAGAAGAATCGGAAAGAGTAGCCCGGCAGTCAAGTATGTACCAGTTTGTCGACAACACACTGTACAGAAGAAGACTCAAGGGCATGAAATTGAAGTGTATTCACCGGGAAGACGGACAAAAGCTGTTGGCAGAGATACATGGAGGCATATGTGGTCACCACATTGGCGCAAGAGCACTTGCCGGCAAAGCGTTCCGGCAAGGTTTCTTTTGGCCGACAGCCCTCCAGGATGCAACTGCACAAGTAACCAAGTGTGAAGCGTGCCAGTTCCATTCCAAGCAGATACACCAGCCAGCTCAAGCTCTCCAAACGATCCCTTTATCCTGTCCATTTTCGGTCTGGGGGCTCGACATCCTCGGCCCCTTTCCCCGAGTTGTCGGGGGCTTTGAGTACTTGTACATTGCAATCGACAAGTTCACAAAGTGGCCGGAAGTGGAAGCAGTGAGGAAGGTGACAGCACAGTCAGCAGTCAAGTTCTTCAGGTCGATTGTTTGCCGCTTCGGGATCCCTAACAGGATCATCACCGACAACGGCACGCAATTCACGAGCCGCACCTTCATGCAGTACGTCCAAAATCTTGGCGTCAAGGTCTGCTTCGCTTCTGTTGCTCACCCGAGAAGTAACGGTCAAGCGGAGAGGGCGAATGCTGAAGTGCTGTGCGGGCTCAAGACCAGGACTTTCGACAGGCTGCACAGGTGCGAAAAGAACTGGATTGACAAGCTGCCGGTGGTTCTTTGGTCGATCAGGACGACGCCAAATCGAGCCACTGGCCAGACATCTTTCGCTCTAGTCTATGGAGCAGAGGCAGTTCTCCCCACGGAACTCGTATACAGGTCACCTCGAGTGCTCGCTTATGATGAGCTTGAGCAAGAGCAGTTGCGACAAGATGACGCGCTGCTCCTTGAGGAGGACCGTCTTCAGGCCGCTGTACGAGGTGCTCGATACCAGTAAGCTTTGCGCCGCTACCATAGCCGCAAAGTTAATGCCAGAAGTCTCGAGGAAGGCGACCTTGTTCTTCGGCGCGTTCAGTCCGCCAAGAATTCCAACTAGTTGACGCCGAAGTGGGAAGGCCCTTACCGGGTGAAACGAGTCACTAGGCCTCGCGCTGTCCGCCTTGAGACCGAAGATGGCATTCCGGTGAGCAACTCCTGGAACATTGAGCATCTTCGTAAGTTTTACCCGTAGGGCGCGGTTGCCAAAACCTGTTCCGACAACCACCTTTTGTACAAGTCTTGCCGATGTTGCATGTAATCCTTTGTACGAAGCCGAGCGTAGACCCCGTGTATAAGTAAAGCTCATGTGCTCCGCACATCTTGTCAATTTCATGCTTTCTACTTTTCTTTGCATGCGTTATCTGACACTTTGTGCAGCGCCTACCCCCGGTAAGCAATAACGAGCCGTAAGGCTCCATATCTTCATTTTCTCTTCTTTCTCTTTCTCAGAGAAAGGAAGGTTCCCTCAACCACAAGTTTGCCGGGGGAAAGGAGAAGATAATGGTGTGGACCAAGCGTCGTTCGAGGAAGTTTCGCCTTACCGGGAAGCAAAAGACAGAAAAGCTAAGTTGCTAAAGTTTGAGCAATCAGTTTTAAAAATTTTAAGTTATCTTCCTCGAACGACCGTGCTTTGTATGGAAAACCTGTGTCCCGTCAACTAGTATTGCTTTGATGTGTCCCGTCAACTCGCCCACTAGTACTGCTTTGATGTGTCCCATCAACTCGCCGAACGAGGAGAAGCTTGCTTACTACGCCTCTCCCTCGCCCACGCGCGCGGTGGTTCACAGGACGAGGAGAGGGTTTTGACTACAACGCCCTCTCCCTCTCCCTCTCCCTTTCCCTCGCCCTCGCCCTCGCGGTGGACGTGCAGTAGTTCAATTGGTGTCAGACTGCCTGAAGCATATTGTACTGTAGTATCATCATTGTTGGACCTTCCGAAGAGGCGAAGAGCCAAGTGCAAGGTTCACACGAGTACGAACTATTGAACCTCCCGAAGAGGCAAAGAGCCAAGCGCAAGGTTTTATAGGAGTTGTCGTCGTAGTAGGAGTGTAGTACAACTATAGAGAATGATGCTACTATATGATGCCGCCACGTCACGTATATCCAAAGCTGTGCCACCTTTTTTCTCAAAGAGCATGTTGGAGCCCGTGCAACAACCACGCAAGTTGCACGTACACATAACACATTCACTAGTAATAAATTCTAAAGGACAAATGCCAGTATGCCACACAAGTTCATCTCCAATTCATGTGATAAATTTGTGCACGACTAGTCTACATATATTCACAGCGTTACCGTTCACAATTATCGTACTCCACTTACACGTTATAGATGGGATACATGTCCTCCTCCAGGTTCCAGTCCCAGGTGTTCTTCATGGATGGCACGATCCAATAGAGGTGGTCAATGGGAATCATTGTCGCAGCTTTCTAGTCCAGTTCAACACGATGGAGACTCATCCAAGCTGAAGCGGCATAAATCAGGGATAGCGTGTCCCAGCATGTCGTTCATCTGGTGGTGCGCACTGAAGACACAACCATGCTTCATGAACGGCAGGCCTTCCGTGTCATGCACGGAAGGTGGCATCCGCTTCACAATGGGGTAGTTGTCCCCGATGAAAAGTGAGTACTCTCGAAGAGTGTTCCTTGGCACCCACGTAGCATCACGGGGGTCGAACTCGGCGCCGTTCATCTGGTACACGCGGCATCCCAGATCTGGACACATGGTCACGTACATAGTCAAGGTCCATGCATAATAATGTTGTGCTCAAATATGGCGGTCAGTAATACTGTGCAGCAAATAGTACTACTCCGATATAGAGGAAGTAAAATAATCGGCTTATTATATATAGCCACTCTTGGCTACATGGATGAGATAGTAAGACATGGAAAAACAAAAATGGTGGCAGCTAGTGGGTTCAAGTCCTCAAGGGCCTAGCTAGCTATACGCGTCCTCCAAGGTAAAAAGTACTCCTACTAGTACTACTAAGTATACTACTAGTAAAATAATGAAAGAGAAGGCGAGAGGGTTAAAAAATGGAATACCTGGGTAGATGGTGACGGTCCGATCGTGGTAGATTGTGTGACCATGTTGCACATCAGTGGTACCATGGGTAACGACTACTAAGATAGTTGATCCCAATATCCCAATGTCAGCTACAAGGTTCCAGGTTAGACCGAATCGCGGATGCAAATGCACATCCAGGATCGGAGATCTTATTTTGATTGGGGGATGACTGGTCCCTGCAAAATAATGGAGTACCGTTAGGGATGCAAATGATGGTTTGTGAATTCCGTTTGTAATCTCCCGTACCGTAGGATGGCAACCAGATGAAACAAGTCCCCTGGCTTGTCATCGTGAAGATGCGGCCTAGATGGCGCATGGCGTCTTCGAATGTGTAGGGGTACAAATCTGCCGCCGTCAGCATGCGCCAGCCTCTACCGTTACTGCCTCTTGCACTGATGGCAATCCTTATGTCGAACACCGCAATGAGATAGTAATCATCGTAGCCGCGTCGCTTTGTCGACGGGTCCGCAATTGCTGTATTCTTCAATCTCATGTAGGCATCATTATACGTATTCAAGCCCAGCCAATCCAGAAGGCCGATCCCAATGGTGGAGAAGGGGTCTACTGGAACGGCCGCACTGCTATGGATGTTGTGCAAAAGGATGGTGGTATCCGTCCAGAGGTATGCAAGCCAATCTTCATTGGCACCGACCCAGACCTATATATAAGACGGTGGGCAGCGGAGAAATTACGGGATGGAAATGGAATAACTAAGTACTACATGATCAAACTCCATTACTGACCTGCTCATCGGACAAAATCCGACTACCTCTCAACGTTGGCAACTCTAGCGGAGTCAACATGCAACCATGGCCAGGGAGCAGTGGACTGTTCGAAGGATTGTCCCATAGAAGAACCTTCTCCTCGAGGACGCATGGAAGACCAACAAGCATGGCATTTTCCCAAGCTTGTTTAAGCAGTGTCTTGAAAAAGTTGGTGCAGGAAGCACCGAGTCTTGCAGAGGTGAGGACGTCAGAGCGGCGTGCGATTTCTCCCAGAGGATCGTCGTCCACGGTCTCCCAGCCCCGACGAGGAGGAGAACCGCTTGGCGTATCCATGGGAGCAGCGACGAACTGCCTTCTCTTCGGGGGGAGGGGAACTGGCAAGGAGGAGATAAGAGCGTAGTAACCGCAGGGCCTTGTCCCTTCCAACTGTAGATCATTCCTCAATGAAGGGGTGAGGCTATTATTTACTACTAGTACTAGTATTATGGAACTTATGGGATTGCATTATACTGTAAATAATAGCACTAGTAAGAAATTTTTGGCGTGGATTAAGAAATTTTGGGTATGTTTTTGCCAGTTTTTGTACACGCCAACTATTGTCAAAAAATGTCTTACATTATGTGACGGAGGAGTACGTACTCGTACTGTAGCAATACTAATACTACTTTTCTCAACTAGTAGTGCGATGTACTGTACTTCTAGTCTAGTCTAGAATAGTGCACCGGTTTTGAACTCTTGAATCTCAGGGCCAAGGAGCTACAGTTGGAAGTGGAGGGTACTACTGTTCTCTAGAACCATCGTTGTATTATCAATGCAGGTAAGTACACCTGCGTAGTGGCCTAGTGGGTACTCTCGGTGCTCTATTCAGCCGCTCCTCTCACGTAGCTGGCCTACTCAGCGGCTCCTCTCATGCACACACTAGCATCCTGTTTATCAGCGATGGTTACTGCAGGGACAGAACATTTGAGTTATTTGATACAGCGATACTAGGCTTTTCGCTTCCATTTGTGGAGGTGTAATGGATCTCGTCAAACTTTGTTAGTAGTTCCTTCTTTATGAATGAGATGAAGTAAAGCTTTTGCCTCCATTTAGAAAAAGACGTCAACAGGAATTTCTTTTATAGTAGAGCCGATACTGGAGTGAAGTCCATGCGTGCAACACCACAAGCTACAGAGTAGTAGTAGAGCACTTTACGTATAGAGCCATATTGCACAGTTCCCAATGCCCCGCCAGGCTTTTCTGGCTCCTCGGGCTTAATTGGAGGCGCTAGTTTAAATATGCTACTAGCTGATGAGGAAGCTGCAAGCGGGGTGCGGCTAGGGCGAGCACGCGAGCCGCGGGATGCTGGGAAGGAAAACCCGTTCACGTGGCTAGGCTGTCCAGTGCACCCAGATTGTGGGGCCGCACGTCCGTTTGACTTCAAAACTCAAACTACCCATGTAAAATATTGGCTCGCAGCAGAGTGTAGTAGTACTATTTTTTTTAAAGGTCGTTGTGCGTTCGGCCGGGATCGAACCCAGAAAACAAGGTATACACTCCCACGACCACTAGTAGTACTCGTTGGAGTACAATGCAACCTAGAATTTCCTTTTGTCGCTAGTAGTACCTACATTGTTCCTTACAGAAACCCCTAATAATGCAAGAAACCACTAAAATGCCAACAAACTACTACCACTTGCATACGTGGCAGACTTAAGATAAGACTACCTTATCAACCATTATACATGCTCTTACTAAGAAAAATCCTTGAGTGACCTCCTACCTCCGGCCCATCCACCTAGTCATCCTCGGCCATGGGATGCAGCTACCGCCGCCGGCAGAAGGCGAGGTCAAAACCGCAGGTGGTGTGGAGCCCATGTTGCGGCAGCCCGGATGCCAGCTCCGTCCGGCGCTCGTGGCCGCTAGCTAGCCAAGATAGCTCCGTCTAGCTGCCTGTCTGCAAGGTTTGCTAGCTAGATTGGCACGGCAGCGCGGGGACTTGCTCGCGTGCGCCGCGCTAAGGCCAGCCATCTGGCTCAAGCGAAGGCCAGCGCGGGGGCTTGCTCGCTCATGAGTCACACTAGGGCCAGCCTGCCAACCCGTGCGGAGGCCAACGCGGCGTCCAGCCCATCCAGCGGAGCAGCGGCCAACTCGCTCATCACCGGCGCCACCGACGAACACGCATCAGTATTGTTTGAAGTAATGTTCAGGAAAAATAATGATTTGAGGGGGAATAACATGATAGAAGGTCAGATGTGGGTCCCTCGTGTCAACGGTCAAACAAAATGTGTTGGTTTAAGATGCCTCGTCAGCACGAATGTGTGGGCCAACCCTGTCATAAATGGGTTTAAACGAACCTAATTGGTAGGATTACTAGGTAGTAGTTTTTGGCGTGGATTAGGAAATTTTGGGTATGTTTTTGCTATTTTTTGTACAATAGATTCTTCCTAGGGCTGGTTGAAAGTGGTAGTTTTTTGTTAAATACTCTACATATTGTAAGTAGGAGTGAAAGTTAAGCTTTGGAAGCCAATAAGCAAGGCTATTTATATAGTGCATATGTGTACCTGATTGAAAGTAAATATCAACCATGAGTGACTAATATCTTGATGGAAAACTCGAAACTATGGAATACTAGGAAAAAAATGCATGGTTGGAAATACTAGCAGTGTTCATGTCCGTTGCAACGAATCATAATTAGAATAATACTTATTCACAAACTTGGTACAAAACACTCTAATTTTGATATACATATGTCACTAGAGATATATTATGTTTCAATTAGAATATATTCCTTGGGCTATGTTGGTGAGGTCAGGGAGGGATGTGGTAGGTTTTAAGATACTAATTATGGGTTTTTCTGCAAATTGGTAGACAAATGGGATGTTGGGGAGAAAAGGCAACAACTTACCTCACAATCGTTAGATGTAGATCTAATGGTCAGAAACGACGGATGGCAGACACACCAGCATCACCAACTTAGTCTTGTGTAGGAGTACTAGCAAGATCCGTGCATTGCACGGAACATCAAGATGCATTTTTTTATAAAACACTTGTTGTGATTGACCCTTGCGGGTGTAATCCCATGTGTAAAAACTAATGATATCTCGAGAAATATGAGATAAGCTAAAAAGGAGTGGGGTGTGGTGGTGGTTGGTGATCGGACTGAGCGGAGGCATGGGGATTGATGACGCCGGCAGCGGCCACCAGGCCAGTTTGTTCCAGAGGCTTCCTTTCTTAATTGCTCAACAATCAGGTTTGTTGGATATAAGGATGAACGAGGGAAGGCCTTGTCTGCAAATGTGGAGAGGGGTGCGGGTATATTTTAGTTTAATTTCCATCCGTCAGATATAGATCAGACGGTCTATATTGCAAGATGGCACACGTACCATCATCACCAACTCGGTTTTTTATAAGAGAAGAAATATAAGTATGGAGATACAAACGTATTATCCATACTTGCTTCCGTAAACTAGCATCTACATTCTATTCAACGCCTCGGCATGTGGGGCCTTAGCACAATGACTTCTCGACTGTGTAAAACAAAGATTTTCCCGTCGCCGACAAGGAGGGGGTGACGGCGGCACGCTTTTTGGCTTGCTCTAGTCCTAGTAGTCATACTAGGTGGTCTAAGCACGTGTAGGTTTATTCTTTTTCACGTCTCGTGTTCGCCGTACTGCCACGACTGTTGATGAATAGACGGTAAGTTATTCATGGGGAAACCCTTGTTGAGCGTGTTTGCGAGAGAGAGAGAGAGAGACAGTGTGCGTGTGTGATATGTTAGAGACTAAGGTAATGATAACAGATTCTTTGTGTCTATGTGTGTGGAGGATAGAGAGAGACATGTACATGGGACTTTGTGTTGTGTAACATGGAGACACATATACATAATTAGAGAGTGAGTGTGTGAGATACACATGCAGACATGGGGAGAGATGAGGATCCAGATAAATGGGTGTTTGTGCGTGTCTGTGTGTGTTTGTGCACTTGTTTGTGTGTGAGAGGGAGAGAGTGTATGTGGAGTAGAGAGACCACTGATGATGTAAACCTAGTATAAGGGAAGGGGGAATGGTGTGACATGTGTAGTAGAGAGATAGAACGTGTGCGGGCGGGGGGAGCAGACTATTTGGAAGAGACATCGAGTGTGTGTGTGGGAGAGGGGTGCGAGAGCGAGAGAAAGAGAGAGCTAGCGACGAAGAGAGAGAGAGAGAGAGAGAGAGAGAGAGAGAGAGAGAGGAAGAGAGGGGGCGAGAGTGGTCGTTTGTGTCCATAAATGGCGTATAGATAGGGAGACAATGTTGATGTTGTCCAAAATTGGCCTATGAATGGAGATGCAAGGTAAGCGAGTCATCGTGTGTGTGATTGGGACTTCATGACAGATCTTGAATAGATGGTGTAGAGAACAATGTGCGAAATCGAGAACGATTATACATTAGGGAGCTATGCAAAGAGTCACGACATATATGATACAGGGAAGGAGCTAGGGAGGGTCCGCATGTGGGAGAGATAGAAAGAGGAGAGTGGTGCACAAGGAGACAATGTGTGCTTGTTCGCAGTGGGGGTGGTGTGTGAGGTGAGTGCGCGAGAACCACATAACTAGGAAGATAGACATTTGGGGGCAACGTTTTGTGTGTATGGGAAATATACACTCTACATAGTGCATGTGCTTGGGTAAGAGAGATAGCGGGATACCTAGAGAGTGAGGGAAGAGATGTGTGCATGCCCGAGAGACAAAGCGATAGAGACCTATGTTGGGATCCGGACTTTACAAGAGAGAGGGGTGTTAATATGCTCATGTGTTGGTGTTTGGGGGAGAGAACGACTTCTCTATGTGTGTGCGTGTGTGTGTGCGTGTGTGTGTGTGTGTGGTGGGGGGGGGGTTGACTTCAGATAAAGAGTGAGGTGTCTATATTTGAGGGACTTTAGCGTAATTGAGATATTGTGCACTCATGGTTGATCAATTTGTTTCACAGTTTGTACTATGAGATAACGATACTTTTGAACATGCGTGATATACCTTGATGTACCAGAATTACAAACCTAAGATTGGAATTTTGGAATTCGACTCCATCATTAGCTTTTGTAATTCATTTAAACGGAGGTACATTTTTTTAGCCGGGATTTCGTGATTTCAAATTCATGTATCAAACCTAGAGATATACACATACGGGCATGTTCAAACTTTATAATCATCCACTTTATTCATACACATACACATTTTTGGTTTTGTCATCATATTTAGGATAAACACATTTGGAATTTCATTTAAATCGGACCGTATGATGGTATTTGCTTGTAGTAGCTCAATGATCCATATTGGAATTGAATGGACAATCTAAGTTTCGAGTTGGAGACATTGATTTTCAAAACTTGCACATTTTTTTGCATGCAAAACAAACAAATTGTCGGCCATGATATTATAGTCGGCCGTACGAGAGCAGGATACTTATAATTTTAGGATCCAAAAGCTTTCAAACTTCCCGCTCACATCGAAATATCACACGCCCGAAAGTTTAGCCCCGCGATATTCCTGTTTTACCCCTGCCACATGAACGGAAAAGGGCTTCTTTGGTAACTCCATTGTTTTCCCCTCTGTGCCCCCAACATTTTTCCCCAGATCCCCTCCCCTTCCCCTCCCCGACCCCCCAACCACGGCAAGCCACCGAATCTAGTCCTCCACCGCAGTGGTGGACCTCAGACCCCGCCGGATCTACCTTCCGCACCTTGGAACCCCCAACTGCCAACTCACCACTTCACCGGCCGCTTCAGCAACTGTCTTGTCCACCGCTCCAGATCTCCTTGACCGCCATCATGGTCCACCGCACCGAATCTGCTTAACCGGTGCCCTCGTCCACCACAACGTAGGCCCTTCACTGACTCCCTCGTCCGCCCCTTCGCTGGCCCTTCATACAAGCCCTCGTCCGCCGCAACAGATCCGCCTCAACAAAAGCACTGTACAACGCGCCCGCCGAAGCCTTCGTCCACTGCACCGGACCCGCTCCACGGACGCCATATTCAACTCCACCGGCCCTGCTTTACCGACGCCGCAGCCTCATCAGGTTATTTCAATTTGTACTCCTTTGGTTTTTCTCTTTATCGTGCAACTGTTCACTTACAACAGATGAGCTTTCTTGTATGTCGACAGGCGCCGCAATCGTAGCACCGGAGCTGCTTCAGCGACGGCGACAGCCGGCCCAAACTCAACCGCAACACGAGCACCATCGACAATCCTTAGCTATCAAGTATGACAACGATACCCATACGCCGCCGAGAATCAGGTACTATTATCCAACGGCCAGCGCCTACGTTCACTTTCCTATCATAAGCACCGCACCTTTGAATTTCTTCAGGGCATCATTCAGTTTTTCATGAGACGCGTTATTCTGCTTGCACCAGTAGGGCCATACTTCTAGCAGTGAACATGTTACATGTGCTAAATTACATACCAGTGCACATATAGTTAATATTCTTTAGTTTTGTTCTGATGCCACCTGCTGGTTCCATCAGACTGCTTAATGTTCTCTATGCTTAATTACACATCAGCAAACTAGCATGTGGTTCCGCTGCTTTTTGTTCGTTTTACCCTACATTTTCTGATGCTAGCTATTACATCACTGCTCCGAGCCTCTGTTCATTACTTGTTTGTGTGTTCTTGATCTTCCCAAGTTGCATGACTAATTTGATGCTTCTATTAATTATGGATCTGCCAAGCCCATCAAGCAAAATATTTGTTCTTTGGGGCTGGCACCTTAAACAAGCACAAAAATAGAGGGAAGCAGATATATTGTTGTGTATGCACACACCCTTCTTTCATTAGTTTAGATGAACCATTGATGATCAATTCGGACCAGTGCATGCGATTAAAATTAATGTTACCTAAATAGATGGTGCAGAATAAACTACAACAACTAGATTTGCAACCACGGGATGCTGACGATATCTTCAAAGAACATTGCAACAACAACTAGGCTTCACAACAACATATGGTAAGCCAATTTGTTTTTGTACATGTGAAATGTAATGCGAGTGGGATGCTTTCTTGGCTTGTGCCCTCAACATGTAATCCTAACGAATTACAAATAGTTCAGTTGTCTGCTTTGTTGTATTGCTTGATTCAAATGCTTGTTTGTTGTTACGCTATACCTGAGTTGGACAATATGTCAGCAGTGCCTGCTGTACTATCGTAAAGAAATGCATGCCTATTTCATTTGAGTCCTTAACTTTTCCTCTCAACTTCATCACAAGACTGTCTTCATAGTTTATATGAGGCCACACTGTTATGTGCTTTCTCAGATTATTTCAACTGCTTAGATGCCTTGGCAACTTAAATATAGCGGTTGTACATTCCCTTTCAACTAGGGATGTCAACTGGGTCCCGTTTAATCCCTATTAAAGTCCACTAGTGGTATGATAGTTCAAAAGAGTTTTTTGTTTTTTGAGGAAAATGAACTAGGGAGGTAGCAAAAACTAACTAGATGGGACTGGCGGATGTCATTTATTTGCCACTTACATCCCTAGTTTCGTCTTACCATTTTAATTTCCTTTCGGTTGATGCTGCTTCGAACCATTTAAATATAGTTTGCCATGCTCAGCAATAATTCGTCCGTCGTTTACCATGTAAGCTTACTGCCTAGATCATCTGATAACTATCTCTTACTTATGTCCAGCGGAAACCTTTCAGGATGCCGTTCACACTAGGACACAATGTACAACCCCAGAATCTATTTGTGGAAGCAGTGCGCCATCCATGTTACCAGATGGTAGCAGTTCAGAGGCAACACCGCCGGAGAGCAGTCCGAGCACAGATATTATAGTGCTTGAGGCTCTACTAGAGGCAGAAAGAGATGGTGTGGCTGCCATGAATGAGGTAATCTTTATCTTGAGGCTGGAAATTACGGAATTAATGGCACGCATTATGCAAGCAACCCAAGAATTGGAGGAAGTAAGAATGTTGCATTTGAAGACGGAGGAGGTCCTGTTGTTTCTGCTATCTGAAGCCCAAGGTAATCCCGGTTCTTCTTTAGATACCAGTTGAAATTGTCATTAGATTATTGTACTTGCATGTTGTGTCATGTCTCTGAATGGATTATGTTGCAAGACCCCCTATGTTGTCCATGTGTTGTAATGATCTGAATTTTTTAGGAAAGGTAATCCTCAGTACATGTATGATTGACATAAGGTGAACAGTTTTTCGTGTGAGCATATTGTATTGGATGAAATAACTGTTTGACTCAGAGTGTATCCAACCTACTGAATTCGAAGATCACGGCATTTCTAAATCATAATCATATATAAAGGTGGAATAAATCTTTGTTGTGGTTTTGAAGAAATAAATAACAAAACGTATAATTATCTATGGATATTCGTAATCGAATACAAATTGGATTTGAATTTAGTTTGCCAGGTCCCAGGGCAAACGTGAATGCTACTCTCCCAAGTTTTGAACGAAGCGGCCACTACAACAAAAACCTAGCTATACCAACGCATATCTACCAACGATATGGAAATATGTGTTGTTTGTTTCAACCTCCCACCTCACGTACTTATCCCACCTCCCCTACTTAGCACTAACCTCCTCTCCCTAGAAAAAATCTAACCTCCCGCACCTCCACCATGTTTTTTCCCTACGCGCAATCTCTGTCCTTCCCTACCCTGATTCCCCTCTCACCCGAGCTCCATGACCAAGGCGCTGCATGGCACCACCGATTTCAGCAAGCTCTAGTGCTCTCCCTTGATTTATCTCACCATCCCGGCTGCCCCTCAGTCCTCTCCTACGATCCTCCGCCACCGCGATGACCTCCGATGTCATGCACATGCCGATACAGGAACCCTAGCTATCATGGGTCGCCGGTGTGAATCTTGCGTAGGTCATCTACCCTGCGTCTCCATATCCGCCGCTGCCGGCTCAGGCTCGACAGTGCCGCTCCACCTTGGCTACCTTGCCTTCGACATCGACCGTTTGGTAAGGAACTTTGCTCCTCTACCCGTGCCCTCTCTCGTGCTTTGTGGTGAGATGTCCTTCATACGATGGTCGGTTATTTGCTGGAAATCATGATTGTGATCTACGCTACCTAGTTTTAGCCATTGTGGTGTCGTACTTTACGACTGGATAACACCCCACCATAGTCAGTGACCTTGCTGGAGGCTCAAATAATTCTAATTCAGTTCACTTCATGATTCTAGGTATTTTTGTTTCGTGCTTGCATATCTCAATGTGCTATCTAGTTCTGCACATACAAGCCAGTCGTTTCTAGTTGGGTTAATCTATTGTGATGTATTGTTGAGTGATTCACCACTTGTCCGTATGTGTTAATTTCGGAAGAATGCGTGCGTCCTTTTTTTCAGTAGTTCTTGCTTGCTGCCATGTGCATGGATGAATCCTTAACAATTTCCCTATCACAGATTGTGTAATACCTTAGGAATAAGTGTCAATTGCCCGTCCTAATATTCCTCTTGACTGTATATATAGTCCTTAATTTCATTTTCCCTTGCAGGTTCTAAAACTGACTATCTTCAGCCAACAGGTGCATGCGCGTGCATGTGTCTGTGTCTGTGTGTATCTATCTGCGTGTGCGTGTGCATGTGTGTTGGATTGCATTCTCATGGTACATAGTAGTAGTAGTAGTTCGATCTGTTGTGTCGATGAACATCATGGCTGCAGGATGATTGTGAGTTACCAAAACATTGTCTCCCTTATTTTACTAATCACTGACTCAGTTTCAATTGTTGATCCGCCTCCTGAGTCCAGCGTGAAGTTTTTTGTTTGATATTTTCCTTGCAGTGCATGAAGAATGGTGTGGAGGCAGCACTACAGAATTATTTAGCGACGACGAGCAACATTTTAGCTTTTCTCGTGATGCCCACATGTTGTGGAGCTGCCGAGCTGCCCAAGTCGCCCTCGATTAGTCACAACTCCGCTAGAGAAAACTGTGGTATTAGTTTCGTTCTTACATTGTAAGGTTCTTCGTTCCCCTAGGATTTAAGATGGTAAAGTTACTAGATGTAGGAACTATGTAAGATGGTGAAGTTACTAGATGTAAGGTTCTTCGTTCCCCTAGGATTTAAGGTTCTTCGTTCCTGTGGTATACTATGACTTTAACATGTTTTGTTGTTTCTTGACTTGTTTTAGTAAGAACTTAAGTGCTCGAGTCATAACCCTGTAAGATTTTACCTTGCTCCAATTACTCAATCAGAAGTTTAGAACTTGTGGTATTCGACATGTTGTTGGCTCTCAACTTCCTTCAATTAGCATCCGATTCTTCTCAAGACCACAAAATATTTATGTCTCATAGGTTCTTCTTTGGTCAATTTCTCAGATTAGGAGTTGAGTAAACATCAATATGCTCAAGGTAATGCACCCTACTTTGCATAGTAAACGACACTGGGCCATTTTGATTGCAAAACATCTTTGATAAACTAAAGATGATGCCACAGCCTGGCTTTGATTTATAGATTGCGGAGAGATTGCCCAATCTAAAAAAGAAAAGATGGATGCCAAGGTGAACATTCATGTGATGTCTGCAGCTGGGATGCTGAAAAGTTTAGGAAAGTTCTTCTAGCTTTCTCTCAAATATTAATTTGTACATGTGTGCTTATGTAGAAACATCAAATGTCTCAGATATCTTCTAGAAAATCTTGTGTTGATGATACTTGAGCAAAGAAGTGTGTAATTTCCCAATCTGCATTACTCCTTATGCTATTTTGATGCAATCCTATGTCTGATATCTTATGACAGTCCTCGTCGATTTTATGCTGAAGTAAATATTGTACTAAACTAATCTGTACAATTAAATACAGAGTTGCTAAGGGTCCTGTAAGTTGGAGAGACTAGTATACTATTTTGACAAGATAGTTAGACTTCTTGTTCTAAAGTTTGCTCTGTTACTTTATTCTAAAATTTACCTTGTTTTACTAAATTATCTTGTTACGTTTTTTTTTGCATTGTTGTACTAAAATTTGCCTTGCTACTGTTGTACTAAAATCTAATCATTGAGTAGGAAGGAACAGATTACATGACATCTGTTTGTATAACTGTATATAGTATTGTACTTGATGCTTATATTGTTCCTTTTTAACTTGATGCTTATATTGTTCCTTTTTAACTCGATGCTGATATTATTTCTTTGAACATAAAGTATTTTTAAATTGTTAAAACCTTGTATCTATTTGTTCAAGTGAACTGCAGATCGTTCTATGAAAATGAAGGTTGTGTGGTATGTCAGCACATGTTTTTTTTCCAAAGTACCTCATCTTACATTATGTGTTTGCTTCAAGGTTTACTTGAACTCAATTGACATCTAGCAGATTTCTTCATAAGAAAACAATGATCAAGAGTGTGTAAGATGTAGGATGTTGCTCCTTTTCGGCCTACAATGCTACTAATGTGACGGCCTTCAACATTTGTATGTTCTCCTCTACATTTTTGTGCACTATGAACCTAATTTTCTCTACCGTAAGTTACTCATCTCAGTATTTGTTTTGTAGATTGCCGAGATAAATGGATGATGCATTGCTCCAATGTTGATTGCAGGGCAGAGAATGGGGATAATTAGATTGTCATTTTTAGGACAATGTTTCAAACTTTATAGTTGATTGGAAGGTCGAGAACTTTGCTACTAGTAGATAGCTTCACATCTTGTAATGTTTGGAGCTTGTGTAATGTAACATAATTGATTTAATATATGAGATCTTTCCGTTTATTGTATTGTGCCTCCTATACACTATATATATTGAACTAATAATTGTGGATGTCAATGTATAAAATACAATCAATTATTCATGCTATGTACCAAAGCCTCTAGTCTTTACAATGATGATAGCCACCAACGCATATGATGTGTTGTTAGACTCTTAACTCTATGTTGCTACCTTACAACACTTCTACGTGGCATTACCAACACATGTATATACGTTGTAGTAGACCCTAGCAACGCCACCAACGACAACGCATAATAATCCGTTGGTGTAGGCCCTAGCAACGCATATATGGATGTATAACAACACATCGATGTGTTGCTGAAGGGGGGTTCCTGTTGTAGTGGGCTAAACACCCACTATAATTTGTGGGCTGCTCGAAGCAAGTGTTTGCGAGATGGAAATTACTGTCTATCCCTGACACTTGACATCCTTATCGACCGGATTTACACTGCTGTCGACCAATATCAAAGAGACCGTATCGGATGCCCGCAAAGGATTTGGAGGAAATTAAGAAGCAGATTAAGGAGTTACTGGATAAAGGTTACATTCGACCAAGTTCATCACCTTGGGGAGCCCAGTACTTCTAGTGGAGAAGAAGGATGGATCATTGAGGATGGTTGTTGATTATCGTGCGTTGAATGAAGTGACGATCAAGAACAGGTACCCACTGCCGATGATCAATGATTTATTTGGCCAGTTGCAAGGAGCTAAAGTGTTTTCCAAGATCGATCTGCGATTAGGATACCACCAGCTGAAGATTCAAGAGCAGGATATACCTAAGACAGCTTTTACCACAAGGTATGGGCTATATGAGTGTACCATTATGTCATTTGGTCTGACTAACGCGCCTGACTATTTCATGAACATGATGAACAAGGTGTTTATGGAGTTTTTGGATAAGTTCATCATGGTGTTCATTGATGATATATTGTTCTACTCGAAGAATGAAGAGGAGCATAAGGAGAATTTGCGTTTGGTTCTTGAGAAGCTCAGAGAACACCAGTTATACGCCAAGTTCAACAAATGTGAGTTTTGGTTGAAGGAAGTTGGATTTCTCGGACATGTTATATCCGGAGAAGGAATAGCAGTAGACCCCACCAAGGTTGTTTCTGTGACTAAATGGGTGGCACCCACATCAGTTGGTGAGATCAGGAGTTTTCTTGGACTCGCAGGATATTATCGGAAGTTCATAGAGAATTTCTCCAGGATTGCAAAGCCCATGACAGAGTTGTTGAAGAAGGACACCAAGTTCAAATGGACTGAGGAGTGTGAAGCCAGTTTTCAGGAGTTGAAGAAAAATTTGGTTACAGCCCAATGTTGATTCTTCTAGATCAATGAAAAGATTATCAAGTGTATTGCAACGCTTCACGTCGAGGACTTGGAGCACTGCTTATGCAGGAGGGAAGAGTTGTTTCATATGCCTCACGACAGCTTAAACCCCACGAGCTGAATTATGCTACACATGATTTGGAGTTAGCAGCCGTAGTGCATGGGTTGAAGACATGAAGATATTTTCTCATCGGAAACCATTGTGAGGTATACACGGATCACAAGAGTTTGAAATATATCTTCACACAGAAGGAGTTTAATCTCAGGCAAAGGAGATGGTTGGAGCTCATTAAGGATTATGATATGAAGCTGCACTATCATCCCGGAAAGGCTAATGTAGTAGCCGATGCGTTGAGCCGCAAGAGTTATGTTAATATGCTCATGACCGGAGGATTACCCAAGGAGTTATAAGAGGATCTTCGTGAGCTATGTTTGGAAATAGTTCCGAGAGGTTTTGTCGTAGCATTGGAAATTCATTCCACTTTGATGGATAAGATCAGAGAAGCCTAGAAGACTGACAAGGAGATTGCCGAGATAAAGGAAAGGATGAGCAAAGGAAAGGCTGAAGGATTTCGTGAGGATGAGCACGATACCTTATGGTTTGAGGATCGCGTATATGTGCCTAATGACCCCGAGATCGGGAAGTTGATTCTGTAGGAGGCCCATGATTCACTGTATTCGATTCACCCAGGAAACACTAGGATGTATCTGGATTTGAAGGAAAGTTTCTGGTGGACCGGAATGAAGAAGGCTATTGCCGAGTATGTAGCAGTATGTGATGTATGTCAGAGACTTAAGGTAGAGCATCAGAAGCCAGCAGGATTGCTACAGCCATTGCCGATACCCAAATGGAAGTGGGACAAGCTTGGCATGGATTTTATCACGGGATTACCCAGGACTCTTTCAGGCTATGACTCTATATGGTTTGTAGTCGATCGATTGACGAAAGTAGCTCATTTCATCCAAGTGAAGACCACTTATATGAGTGCTAAGTTGGCAAAGATATATATGACCAGGATCGTATGTCTGCATGGAGTTCCGAGGACCATTGTATCAGATAGAGGAACCCAATTTACCTCAAAGTTCTGGAATCAGTTGCATGAGACTTTGGGTACCAGGCTAGAGTTCAAAACAACCTTTCATCCACAGACAGATGCATAGACCGAGAGAGTCAATCAGATTCTGGAGGACATGTTGAGAGCTTGTGCGCTAGATTATGGATCTAGTTGGGACGACAATCTGCCGTATGCAGAGTTCTCTTATAACAACAGTTATCAAGCCAGTTTGAAGATGGCCCCTTTTGAAGCCTTGTACGGAAGGAGGTGCAGGAAATAGTTATTATGGGATGAAGTTGGATACCGTCAGTTGTTTGGACCAGATTTTATTAAGGAGTCTGAAGAGAAGGTTAAGTTCATTCGCGACAAACTCAAGGTAGCCCAGTCCAGGCAGAAGAGTTATGCGGATTCTAAACGCAAGGAGACAGTTTACGGAGTCAGAGATAGAGTATACCTTCATGTGTCCCCACTTTGAGGATTTAAGCGTTTTGGAGTTAAAGGAAAGTTAGCACCACGTTTTGTGGGACCATACAAAGTTTTGGAATGTATGGGAGAAGTTGCTTACAAGCTGGAATTGCTAGAAGGATTGTCAGGAGTTCACGATGTGTTTCACGTTTCCCAGTTGAAGAAGTGCCATGCAGAGATGGCCGATATTCCTTTGAGAGATACAGTACCACTAGAAGCGATTCAGCTGGATAGTGATTTGACCTAGGAGGAGAAACTAGTGAAGATTCTCGAGTTTGCCAGCCGAGTCACACGCAGCAAGGTTATCAAGTTCTGCAAAGTTCAGTGGAGCCACCATACCGAGGATGAAGCCACCTGGAAACAAGAGGAATACCTACGGAAGGACCACCCGCACCTATTTTCTAGCCAACCCAAATCTCGAGGGCGAGATTCATCTTAAGGGGGGTAGGTTTGTAACATCCCAAATTTTCAATTTGGAATGTTATACATAGGTCATCATATGCATATCATATTTTATTGCATTTTGGTTGATCCTAGAAATTCTAAGCAACTCGAGGACCCACGGAGAGAGTTGGGGATTTCGTTTATTTTCATATTTGAATTTTCTCAAATATTGAAAAGAGGATCATTTTGGTTTTAATTATTTTTCCTCTTCAAAAATATTTCCAATGAAATAAAAGAGAGGGGATAAAATGACTTCTCCAAAATAAAAGAAATATTGGAGGGAAAATGTTAAAATCAAATAATTATTTTATTTGGACTTTTATGCTATTTTATTTGAATTAGGAAAAATATGCGTGTTTTCAAAATTCCATTTTTAGGCCAGAAAAATGTTCGCTTTGTTCTAAATATTTTATTTAGACGATGAAAATTGTTTTTGGCATTTTTAGAAATAAATTTATATTTTATTAGGATTTTTCTGTTCAGCGGAATTATTTAAAAAAAAGTCCAGCGGACCGCACTGGGTCGAAGGCCCAGTCGGCCCACCTACGCCGCCGCCTCGCTTGAGCGTGGCCGAGCCGGACTCCCGCCGGAGTCCGGACTGCCGCCGCCGCCGCCGCTCGGGGGTGCCCCCTCCCCCAAGTCGGACGCCCCCCCGACCCCCTTTAAATACCCTGTCGCCGCCGCACCGAAGCCCCGCCTCGCGCCGCCAGCCACCGCCGCCCCGCCCACACCCGCAGCTGCCGCCGCCCGTCGCTGCCAGGGCCGCCGCGTGTTGCCGCCGCAGCCGAGCCCCGCCGGAGCCCCTGTCGACGCTGACACCCCGCCGGACCTCGACGGAGGTAGTTGCCGCCGCCACCGCCGTTTCGGTTTATTCTAAAACCGTTCGGTTTTTTTAGAAACTTAGATCTATTTTTTTAAATAGATCAGTTCGGGTTTTTTCGGTTTAGTTATTAAGCGGACGTTCGTCCGTTCGTTCGTTTAACGAACGCTGTTCACCATTTAGGATCTGTTGACGAACGTTATTTCGTTAGTCTGTTCGTCTCGTTTTATTTTCCAGGGTTTTATTTGCGATTATTTTCGATCGTTATTTCTGCCCCGATCTTCGATCTAGTATAACTTTTTGCTCGTTTATCCAAATTAGATGAAACAAGCTCCTAAATCTTCGTCTCGGAGCCCTCCTTCTGTTAACTAACTTGAACAAGATTTTGGTACTGTAAAATTTGACTTTAGTCTAGATTAGTAAATGAATCTTGTTTCGTTCATAGTTTGAGTTTCGTTGCTCCGTTTGATTCAATTCTTTTTGCAAACCGGAGTTCTAAATTTTTTATTTAGACGGTGAAAATTGTTTTTGGCATTTTTAGAAATTTCTTTATATTTTATTAGGATTTTTTTGTTTAGCGAAATTACTTAACAAAAAGTCCCGCGGACCGCACTGGGCCGAAGGCCCAGCCGGCTCACCTGCGCCGCCGCCTCGCTTGAGCGTGGCCGAGCCAGACTCCCACCAGAGTCGGACTACCGCCACTACCGCCCAGGGGTGCCCCCTACCCCAAGTCGGACGCCCCCTCCCCCCCGACCCCCTATAAATACCCAGCCGCCGCCGCCCCGAAGCCCTGCCTCGCCCCGCCAGCCACCGTCGCCCCACCCGCACCCGCAGCAGCCGTCGCGCGTCGCCGCCCGCGCCGCAGCTGCCTGCCGCTACCGTCGCCCCTCGCCGCCGGAGCTGAGCCCCGCCGGAGCCCCGCCGCCGCCGCCGCCCCGCCGGACCTCACTGGAGGTAGTTGCCGCTGTCGCCACCATTTCGGTTTATTCTAAAACCGTTTAGTTTTTTTAGAAACCTAGATCTGTTTTTTTAAATAGATCGGTTCGGCTTTTTTCGGTTTAGTTATTTAGCGGACGTTCGTCCGTCATTCGTTTTAACGAATGCTGTTCACCGTTTTGGATCTGTTAATGAACATTCGTTCGTTGGCCTGTTCGTCTCGTTTTATTTTCCAGGGTTTTATTTGCGATTATTTTCGATCGCGATTTCTGCCCTGATCTTCAATCTAGTATAACTTTTTGCTCGTTTATCCAAATTAGATGAAACAATCGCCTAAATCTTCGTCTTGAAGCCCTCTTTATGTTTAACCAACTTGAACATGATTGTGATACTATAAAATTTGACTTTAGTCCAGATTAGTAAATGAATCTTGTTTTGTTCGTAGTTTGAGTTTCGTTGCTCCGTTTGATTCGATTCTTTTTGCAAACCGGAGTTCTTCAGTTGAGCTTTCTGGTTAGATCTTTTTATTTGAGTTTTACCCGTGCTTCTTCCTTGAGTGCTTATGTATGTTATTGTTTGTTTGCGACAGAATTCCCAGAGTGCGAAGCGTGCTACTACGAGTCTCTAGGTTTTGCAGATCATCAGCAAGGCAGGTAACACTTTGATCATATCCCTTTATTACCCAGTTTTTATGCATTAGTTCCAATCCTCAGACATTGCATGGTTAGGATATGATTAACATGTGGGTTTGGGAAGTAGATGATGAGGTAGAACCTATTGCCCTTTTTATTATCAAACCTTTGGAAGTTACTTCTACGTTATGCTTAGGATTGCTATGCTATGCTCGTAGACGTGGATTGGGTGAGTGTATCCATGACAGATGTGAGTATTGTTAATTAATGGTTAACTTAAGGTGGCTAATTAAATACACATCTGGGTGGATTGGTTGCAGACACCTGGAGAATCCAGTGTTGTCCGAGGATATCCTGGAGTACCCATGTGATCAACCTACGGTTCCCTACCCAGGCTCAAAGGGATCGTAAGATTATTCATGCTAAAAACTTCCATGTGCAGCCACAAGCTATTATGGGCTCTAGCATAGTTGAGTAGGTTGCATGACCTCTTTTAGTGGTGGGCTAGCAGATGTAGGGGAAAGTAGGTGTAACTGTCCACCCAGAGTAAAGAGTTTATGTTTCTGAAAGACTGTGTCTCGGTCATCTGTTTCTCAAACACCATGTAGTACGGGAAATTCAACGGAGGAGATCGAGTCTTGTGGGGAAAAGTGCGCAAACCTCTGCAGAGTGTACAAACTAATCATGGTTAGTCGTGTCCCCGGTTATGGACATCTTGAGTATCTGGTTCTTGGGTTATCATGTTGGTCTCATCACTCTAAATTAATTTTGTTGGGTTAATTGATATTGCTTAATTGGGATTGAGTTGGAGGAACCTTCTCAATGTTTAACAACCACCATGATAGTTAAATAAAATTTATTCCTTTGTTGTAGGGAAAAATTGGCTTTATGCAAAAAAAATAACCATAGAGCTTTCCACCAGCCATATATGCATGTACTGATAGCATTTATTCTGTTCATTACTCTTTGTGTTACATTGCCAGCATATTCCATGTGCTAACCCATTTCGGGCTGCAACATATCATGTTGTAGATTTTTCAGACGACGAGTAAGGTGCCATAGGTCGTTGTTGTTCACTCAGCTATGTTGTTGGAGTTGATGGACTCACTTTATCTTCCAAGCCTTCCATTGTTATCTTATTTAGATGGCCTTAAGCCATATTATTGTAATAAGTTCTCTTTTGAGACATTCGATGTAATAAGTGTGTGATTGAAACTCTATTATAAATCCTCAAGTACTGTTCGTGTCAGCATTACCGACCCAGGATGACACTGATGCACAGAGACTAGACTGTTTGAGGTCTGGTTGCTACACTAGTTTAATAGGTTTGTCCCAAAAAATGGTATAAAATAGCATAATAATGCATATAAAACATCCAAAGTTGATAATATAATAGCATGGAACAATAAAAAATTATAGATACGTTGAAGACGTATAAAGCATCCCCAAGCTTAATTCCTGCTCGTACTCGAGTAAGTAAATGATAAAAACATGTGGAATACTACCTAACATGTTTATCATGTAATCTTTATTAATGTGGCACGAATATTCAGATGTATAATATTCGAAACAAAAGTTTAATATTGACATAAAAACAATACTACATCAAGCATACTAAAAAGCAACGGATGCACTAGATCTATAAGTGTGTGAAAGCTCAAAAGAAAACTAAGTGGGTGTGCATCCAACTTGCTTGCTCATGAAGACCTAGGGAATTTGAGGAAGCCCATCATTGGAATATACAAGCCAAGTTCTATAATGAAAAGTTCCCATTAGTAATATATGAAAGTGACAAAATAAGAGACTCTCTATCATGAAGAACATGGTGCTACTTTGAAGCACAAGTGTGGAAAAGGATAGTAACATTGTCCCTTCTCTCTTTTTCTCTCATTTTTTTCTTTTCTCTTATTTTTGTTGGACACTTCGGCCTCTTTTGTTTCTTGGGATCTATTTGGCCTCTTTTTTAATTTTTTCATTATCGTCCGGAGTCGCATCCTGACTTGTGGGGGAATCATAGTCTCCATCATCCTTTCCTCACATGGGACAATGCTCTAATAATGATGATCGTAACACTTTTATTTACTTAGAACTCTAGAATTACATCTCGATACTAGAACAAAAATATGACTCTATATGCATGCCTACAGTGGTGTACTGGGATGTGCAATGATTTAGCGTGACATGTATAAAAAATATGAACAGTGGCTAAGCCACAAAAACTTTGTCAACTATATGATCATGCAAAGCAATATGATAATGATGGTATGTGTCATAATAAAACGGAACAGTGTAAGTTGCATCACAATATATCTCGGAATGGCTATAGAAATGACATAATAGGTAGGCATGGTGGTTGTTTTGAGGAAGATATAAGGAGGCTTATGTGTGTAAGAGTGTATCATCTCACGGGGTTTAGATGCACCGGCGAAGTTTGCACCACAACTCAATGTGAGAAAGGGCAATGCACGGTACCGAAGAGGCTAGCAAAATTCGAAAAGGTGAGCGTGAGTATAATCCATGGACTCAACATTAGTCATAAAGAACTCACATACGTATAGCAAATGTCGGTGTCAACACTGGTGTACTCAGGTAGGGGGTCCCGAACTGTGCGTCTAAGGTCGATGGTAACAGGAGGTAGGGGCACAATGGTTACCTAGGTTCGGGCCCTCTCTATGGAGGTAATACTATACTTCCTGCTTGATTTATCTTGATGAATATGAGTATTACAAGAGTTGATCTACCACGAGATCATAATGGCTAAACCCTAGAAGTCTAACCTATATGATTATGATTCTGCCCTATGGACTAAACCCTCCGGTTTATATAGACACCAAAGGGGACTAGGGTTGTATAAGGTTGGTTATAGAGAAAGGAATCTACATATCTGAATTGCCAAGCTTGCCATCCATGCCAAGGAGAGTCCCATCCGGACATGGGAGGAAGTCTTCTGTCTTGTATCTTCATAGCCCAACAGTTCATCTCATGTTAATTGTCCGGCAGTCCGAGGACCCCCTTAATCCAGGACTCCCTCAGTAGCCCCTGAACTAGGCTTCAATGACGAGGTGTTCGGCGTGCAGATTGTCTTCGACATTGCAAGGCGGGTTCCTTCTCCGAATACTTCAAAATAGTCCTTGAACACAAGAATTGTCTCCGGCTCTGCAAAACAAATACCACACACAACCGTAGAGAGTCTAATATTCCACGAGTCCAATCTGCTAACAACTTTTTGTAGTGTGACACCATGTTGCGACCCGACCATTATTTGAACCTTCTTTAGCCTGCGCTCCATATTTCGAGGTGCGGTTTCATTGGCACGTCTTGTCAAAGCAAAGATCGTGTCCCCTTATTGCGGGATTCTCATCAATACGGGCATGGGTAACCTAACCGTGCCATCTGCACGACCCTTGGGGAATAGACGAGTTTTAAGGCGAGTGGGGAGGCATTTGATATTCACTGCCTTTATAAAGAGATAAGGATTCACCTTTTTTCACCCACGCCTTCTATTTCTCTGCCCATGCATTCTCGAGCTCCAGCGCCCAAGCTCTCATCTCTTCCACCCAAAAAGCACTCCAACCATGTCTGGATCCGGAGCGCAGGGCAAGTGGATGGCCTCCTCTGTCAAGGAGAAGGACATTACAAAGCTCCGGGAAGCCGGGTACTTGCCTAAGGAAATCGCCCATCGGCTTTCGGCCAAGGGACAAATTGTTCCCACCCCGGAGCCCCATGAGAGGGTGGTGTTCATCTCCCACTTCGTCCGCGGGCTGGATTCCCTCTCCACCCGTTCATCCATGGACTCATGTTCTACTACGGGCTAGACTTCCATGATCTGGCCCCCAACTCCATCCTCAACATCTCGACATTTATTGTCATGTGCGAGGTCTTCCTCTGCATCCCACCTCACTTTCGATTATGGCTAAAAACCTTCAATGTGAAGCCGAAGGTGGTGAGCGCTCAAAACGCGGAGTGCGGAGGCGCCATGGTGAGCAAGATGCCCAATGTCACATGTCCCGAGGGTTCCTACGCGGGGACTGTCAAAGGGTGGCAGTCCAAGTGGTTCTAAGTCATAGAGCCGCGCGACACCACCTGGGTCGCGGCTCCTGCATTCCGGTCCGGAGCCCCGATGCAGCTCACCTCCTGGCTAGAGAAGGGCCTGGACTGGTCTTCGACGAATGAGCTGACAGCGCTTCAAACGCACATACAGAACATGATAAACAAGAGAATCAAGATTGTCAATGTGATCCAGGTGATGCTTATTCGCCGGATCCTTCTGTGCCAGCGCCGGACTTGTCATTTGTGGGAGTATGATCCGGCCAAGCACCAGACCTTGCTGCAGCTCTTCGACACCACACACGAAGACATCTGGAAGGTGCTCTTCAAGGCCAACGAGGCGCGGTCGGCCACGACCAAGGACCACGGGCATGACTTAACCCATCCCGCTAGTCCAATGAGTTTTTTCATGTTTTCAAGGTGTACCCTTTACTTGCATACTCGAGGAAGACGCCTAAGCCTCCTTATTGATTTTTTTCAGGGCTGGAAAGACAAGGCGGAGCGGATTTACTATCTGACTTCCCTGCCTGAAGACCCAGAAATCCCGCTTCTGACGAAGATGCTGGTTCCGGCGCCCTATCAAGCGCCGGAGAAGAAGGCCAAGAAGAAGGCCAAGGGGACTAGAGGTGGTCTCCATCGCAAGGGCATTTTGGACATGACGTCCGAAGACGCCGAGGACGACGAGGAAGAGGAGGAAGAAGAAGAAAGCCATTCCCCCTGAGAGGGGGTAAAGAAAAGGCCGGCCTCCACGCGTCTGGAGGCCGAGGAGTCCAAGAAGGGGAAAGCTTCCCTTCTGCATAGCTCCCTCACGGTCACCGACAGCAGCTCGAAGTGGCAGCCCAAGGACAAGCCCCTGGCCAAATCATGAGTACTCAAAAACCAGACACATTCGTATATCCGGCCTCACTACTTCAGAGTAGTAACATGTTGAATCATGCATTCGCAGTCCGGATCGGTCCAACTTCGAGCGGTCCTTATCTTCGGAGGATTCGCTGGACCCAGAGGCGATGGACAGCGGGACCCTTCCAGCGGCCTCCTCTCCCAAGGACATGGATGGTGCTGAGGCGTCATCCCGAAGGATCCCGGGCGAGGGAGAGACGCAGGAGGTCGTCCGGGAGGTGCCGGAGGGTGAAACCTCGGCCGCCGGACACATGGGGGAGAAAACCCCCATGGATACTGACGGTGGGGGCCATATCCAGTTCAGCCCCCAACCAAATATAGTTCCGGAGACCCATACGGCTCCGGAGTCAGGAAGGCCGCCTCTTTCAAAAGAAGGAGGTGCGCCTATTCCACCGGTGACCTCTATTCATCCAGAGGCACCGAATAATTTGATGGAAGCGCTGCGAGGCGCTTCCATTGTTGAAGAACATCGTACCCTTATGGGTACGGTGATTGAGAAGATCCAGTCCGCGAAGACTGGGTTGACCGAAGCCTGCACCTGCCTTCTAACAGGCTTTGAGGTAAGCAACTATGCAAAAAGAATGTCACAGTATAGACAGTTGCCCCTGAGACTTTGTCCGATGTTCAGAAAGAAAAGCCGAACAGAGGATCAAATAATTTTCGCAACATGTCTATGTGAATAAGCAGGCATCGTTGCTAGCTGCGACCTCTCATACTGCTGAGGTCTCTGGACTGAAGCAGAGTCTAGAGCGGACCAAGGAGGAGCGAGGCCGTGTGAAGAAACAGCTAGAAAATAGTCAAGGTATGTAGTAACCTTGTATATACTCAGGAAGGATGAATGGTTTGTGCTGACTAAAGTGCCATTTTATTTGTTAGGAGCGGCGACCGAGGTGGAGACCCTCAAGAAGGCGCCGGCCGAGGCCGAGAACAAAGCAGCCAGGGAAAAGGCCGCCCGTGAAAAGCACGAGGCCAGGGTCAGTGAGGTCCAGTCGGAGCTCCAGGACGCCGTGAATAAATGCGAGTCCTTGGAGCACAAACTTGCGGATCAAGAGTCTTAACTGGACAAGGCCTGCCAAAACACACACGATGCCCGGGTTGAAGCCCAAGGCACCCTCCAGGAAATCCAGGAGGCCAGAAAAATCACGGTGGGTAAGGCCTTTATTATGCAGAGCAAATATGTGAAGGAAAGGTTCCTCTTACTGACCCGGATTTGGAGTTCTCCAGGGGTGTTTGCGGATCTGCCGCGCAACATTTCAGATGCTGCGGAATTCATCCGAGCCAAAGAGGGGAGTTCCATGGAGAAGCTATTTTGGTCGTAATACCTTGCACCATAATATCCGGTGCCCTTTAGCGATCAGCTAAAACAGTTGGTCGAGGTGCATAGGGTGGCCGAACTAGCCATGAAGGATTTAATAATCCGACTATGGCCTGCCGAAGCTATGCCCAGCAGCTACTTCAGACTCATGAAGCGGCTGGTCAATGCCTGCCCCCGGCTTGATGCCATCAAGCGGTCCGTCTACATCGAAGGCGTGCGCATGGCCTTCGCCCGAGTCAAGATGCATTGTGTGAAGATGGATGCTATAAAGGTTGCGACCGAGGGACCGCCTGCGGGCAAGGAGCACCGCACGCCCGAGCAGTATTTTGACAGTGTCTTGGATGGATCCCGCATTGTGGCTTAGCAATGTGCTAATGATGTTATCTTTGAATGAATACATTCATGTTATCCTGTCATGTACTATGAAACATGATCGCTATGTAATATAATGCTTGTTATTTAAAATTTTACCTCCTGTGTGGCCGTATTGTTAAATCTGAGGGTTGGCCAGTCGTCGGCTTCCGCCCCCACGTAGGAAGTACGAGGGTGTTCGGGATAAATCTAAACACTCTTTACTCCAAAGTTTGGTCCTTAAAGGAGGAGTTTAGCGCAACGAACCAGGCAATCAGAGTATGTGGCTTTATCACCCTCACTTAGCCATAGGAGTTTGACAATAAAAGTTTAGGCGCAGCCCCTAGTATTCGTAAGTCCGAACTTGGGATGCTGTAAACACCTGATCGTATAAAAACTGATTCATCACATAATGCAGAAAAAACGCTAAAGATTTATAACCTCTCGAACAGCTGACCAGCTCACGCCGCATCATGACAGTTAGTTTTCGACTTTCTCTACTAAGGCGCTCATCCGGATGAACTAGGACACAATCGTAGTAGTTCTCCCTTTACTACCCTAGCCGATATAGCAGAATGTAAGGTAGCAAGCACAGGAGCCTGGCAACCCAACTATTTACCAAAGACATGATTCCGAGCCGTTGCATATAATGCTATAAGTTCGGGGTGCCGAACTACACCGAAAAAAGGTGTTCGGGATTTGTTGTCGTATTATGGGGTGTAATGAAGCCCCTGGTGAATTAAGGCATACCATAGTGTACGGGTGCGATTGATGAAAATATCAAGAAAAAATGAAGTAATAGGCTAGTGCCGCAGAAATTGGGCCGCAACTATTTTCCATTATACTTTGATTAATACGTCAAAGCGTATTTATACAAGTAGTGCAATAAGCAAAAGGGCTATTTAACATGCCACGACCAAGGGAGAGCTGCGTGCGGGTCCTCAAAAACAGGTACGACGATCGTTTAAAGAGACCACCTGGAAATTCCCTTATACGTCAATGCTTCTTGCCGTCTTGGTGTATCCGTCCCTTAATGGGTTCGACAGTCAGGCCACCAGGAAAGACCTGGAAAAAAGAAACCTAAGAATAAAAAAGGAAAAGTGAAGGTATGTGGGTCCAGGACAGGTTGAGCCGTACTATGGACCACGATCTAGCTGTGCTTCCGTCTATGCCCATGGTATTTTGAGTGCGTAGTTATGTACCCGCAGTACGAATGCCGCAGTTTGGTCGGGACTGGGACGGAGGCCGAATTGCTAGTCAAGCTCTTGACGAGCTGGACTGTCCTGCTATAGAGTAGTTCGGACTCGTTTAATAGTGTCCGGGAGCTTGGCCGCCGAATTAAGGTTCCGCCTGAAGAGGGTGCTCTGTGCTTCTGCTGCGAGGGCAGCGGTGTGCTCATCGGTACGGAGGGAGCATTCTGTGTTTCCATTGACTGTTATGACACCGCGTGGTCTGGGCATCTTGAGCTTGAGATAAGCATAATGTGGCACCACATTGAATTGAGCAAATGCGGTTTGTCCGAGCAGTGCGTGATAGCCACTGCGGAAGGGGACGATGTCGAAGATCAACTCTTTGCTTCGGAAGTTATCCGGAGATCTGAAGACCACCTCCAGTGTGATTGAGCCCCTACAGCGGGCCTCTACACCTAGTATGACACCTTTAAAGGTGGTTTTTGTGGGCTTGATCCTTGAGGGATCAATACCCATTTCGCGCACAGTATCCTGGTAGAGCAGGTTCAGGCTGCTGCCGCCGTCCATGAGGACTCGCATAAGATGGAATCCATCAATGATTGGGCCGAGGACAAAGTGCGGCTGAACCACCATAACTGATACTGGTCGGATGGTCCCTACTATCGAAAGTGATCGGGCAGGGCGACCATGGGTTGAATTTTGGGGTGAATGGCTCCATCGCGTAGACGTCCTTGAGCGCACGCTTGCGCTCCCTCTTGGGGATATGGGTGGCATACATCATGCTCACCGTTTTAACTTGGGGGGTGGGACTTCTTCTGTCCCCCTGTGTTCGGTGGCCGGGACTCCTCGTCATTGTCCTCACTTTGCGACCCCTTCTCCTTGTTCTTGGCATTTAACTTACCGTCCTGTTTAAAACCCCAACACTCTTTGTTGGTATGATTGGCTGGTTTATCAGGAGTGCCGTGGATTTGACATGGACGATCGAGTATGCGGTCCAAACTGGATGGGCCCGGATTGTTTCTTTTATACGACTTCTTCTGTTGACCAGATTTAGAGCCACTAAATCCGGCGTTGACCATCGTGTCTTCGGTGTTATCACCGTTGCTTCGACGCTTGTGTCTGTTGCGTCGGGGCTTGCCGTTGTTGTTTCTGGCTTCAGAAGTGCCAGGTTCGCTTATGTTGTTGCTGCTACGGGCTAGCCAGCTACCTTTGCCCGCATAGAAGCGGGTCATGAGTGTCGTAAGGGCTGCCATGGACTTCGACTTTTCTTGGTTGAGGTGTCGGGCGAGCCATTCGTCATGGATGCTATGTTTAAAGGACGCTAGGGCTTCGGCATCTGGACAGTCGATGATCTGATTCTTTTTAGTTAAGAACCTAGTCCGGAATTTCCTAGCAGACTCTCCGGGCTGTTGAACTATCTGACTTAAGTCATCGGCATCCGGAGGTTGGACATATGTACCTTGGAAGTTGTCGAGAAAGGCATCTTCCAAGTCCTCCCAGCTGCCAATGGAGTTTTCGGGCAGACTGTTCATCCAGTGCCGAGATGGCCCCTTGAGCTTTAGTGGGAGGTATTTGATGGCGTGAAGATCATCACCGCGGGCCATATGAATATGGAGAAGAAAATCCTCAATCCATACCGCGGGGTCTGTTGTCCCATCATCTGATTCGACGTTCACGGGTTTAAAACCTTCCAAGAATTCATGTTCCATTACTTCATCAGTGAAGCAAAGGGGGTGTGTGGCGCCTCTGTATCGGGCCAAATCGTGATGTAGCTCGGATGGAGTTCTCTGCGGTTTTTGGCCCGGACGTGGTTATATTTGTCCCGTCCGGCCGGCTGGCCATCATCGCGCATCGGGGCATGCCCTCGTGATCCATAGATCGATATGGTCTGACCTACTCTGTTTTCCAGGTCATGCCGTAGGTCATACGTGTATCCCTGAGCTGTTATGTCTCTGTTTTTACAGTGAGGTAGTGCGGGCTGGTGTGCGCCTTGAGTCGCCGCTTTGTCCCGGCCACATGGTGGTCGGTCAGCGGGATTATGCACTAGTAGGACGGGCTCCACGCCTCGTCATCGAATTGGGGTAACAATTTGCGCTTTGGGTAACTTTTGGTTGGGCGGTCGAGGCCGTACTCTTCGGCTATTAGGACATTAGTCCATCTATTGTTGAGCAGATCGTGATCAGCTTGAAGCTGCTGCTGCTTCTTTTTCAGGCTCCTTGCAGTGGCTATTAGCTGGCGCTTTAAGCATTCCTGCTCAAGAAGTTCCTCAGGCATGATAAAATGCTCTTGTCCTCGGAAAGTGGAAAGTAGTTACTATCCTCCGAGACTTCATTGATGGCATGTTCATCAAGGCTGGCTTGCCTATCCTCCCGTTCTTCCTGTTCCGAAGTTGGTTCAACGGGGTCTTCATTGTCTTCGGCATCGTCCGGAGTATTATTTTCTCATGTGTTGATATTGCCTCTTTTTGCACAGTGTGGTTTAGAGCGGCGCCGCTGACATTGGCACTTGGCTGTACTTCAGGAGGCTTATCCTCGACTGGTTCCTTTTCGTTATCACTGTTGTTCTCTATGGGTGTATCCACCATGTATACGTCATACAAGGAGGTGGCTGTCCAGCGCCCTGTAATCGGTGGTTTCTATGCCTGCTCCTCTCCGGCATCGTCATCCATACCATCAATGTCTTCACAGTCGTAATCGAGCATGTCGGTTAAGTCTTCGACAGTGGCTATGCAGTGGGCGGTGGGTGGGAAACGGAATTCTCTGTCTTCAGCCTCCAATTCAAACCAGATATAATTCGGCTGAGAGTCTCCTGACAAGGAGAGGGCTTTTAGTGAGTTTAGCACGTCTCCTAAGGACGAGTGCCAGAAGATGTCTGCGGAGCTGAACTCAACGATCGGTGCCATGTCAGATTCGATGGGCGGGATGCACGCGGTTTGGAACCTATGGCCGGAGATGAATCCGAGGTTCCGGAGACAAAGGGCCCACTCGAATTTGGATCTGTGTGCGGCTCTAACGCCGCTGAGTCTGCGGCTTCCGTGGCGGGGTTGAGCTTCCCGTCCTCGGACACTGCAATCTGCTCTAGATCTAAGGCCAGAGCAGTTACGGGCGCTATCTCCTGAGCATGGTCCGATGACAGATTTAGGTCATGTTCATCGCAGTGGCAGGGAGCGGCAGTAATGGGATCGAATCCGGCGAAGATCAAGTCTCCGCGGATATCGGCAACATAATTCAAGCTTCCAAACCTGACCTGATGGCCAGGGGCGTAGCTGTCAATCTTCTCTAGATGGCCAAGCGAGTTGGCTCGCAGTGCGAAGCCGCTGAATACGAAGATCTGTCCAGGGAGAAAAACCTCCCCATGGACTACATTGTTCTAGATGATTGATGGAACCATCAAACCTTTTGGTGACGACGCAGCGGAACTCTCAATGAAAGCACCAACGTCGGTGTCAAAATCGGTGGATCTCGGGTAGGGGGTCCTGAACTATGGGTCTGAGGTTGATGGTAACAAGAGGCGGGGGACACGATGTTTACCCAGGTTCGGGCCCTCTCTATGGAGGTAATACCCTACTTCCTGCTTGATTGATCTTGATGAATATGAGTATTAGAAGAGTTGATGTACCACGAGATTGTAATGGCTAAACCCTATATGATTGTGATTCTGCCCTATGGACTAAACCCTCTGGTTTATATACACAGCGGAGGGGACTAGGGTTGTACAAGGTCGGTTATAGAGAAAGGAATCTACATATCTGAATCACCAAGCTTGCCATCCACGCCAAGGAGAGTCCCATCCGGACACGGGAGGAAGTCTTCTGCCTTTATCTTCATAGCCCAACAGTCCGACTCATGTTAATAGTCCGGCCATCCGAGGACCCCTTAATCCAGGACTCCCTCAGTCATCGAAGCAAAGTACTACTACGCATGATCCTAGGGGGATAGATTGGTATGAAAATACCATCGCTCGTCCCGACCGCCACTCATAAGGAAGACAATCAATAATAAGCCATGCTCCAATTGCATAGCATAACGAGAGACCATACATGCATGCTTCGGGAATCACACCTTAACACAAATATTCTTACTAAACCACAATTACTCACTAGCATGACTCTAATATCACCATCTTTATACCTCAAAACAAATGCAAAGAATCAAACTTCTCGTATCTTCAATGATCTTCATGAAAGTTTTTATTATATCCCTCTTGAATACCAATCATATTAGGACTAAATTCATAACCTAAGAAAATTGTCATACTATTTATAAGACTATCAAAATAATATAACTCAAGCATGAGAGTTCATCAATTTTTTTAAAATATAACCACCGCCGTGCTCTAAAAGATATAAGTGAAGCACTAGAGCAACTACCTAGCTCAAAAAATATAAGTGAAGCACATACAGTATTCTAATAAATTCACGATTAATGTGTGTCCCTCTAAAAAGGTGTGTCTAGCAAGGATGATTGTGGCAAACTAAAAAATAAAATAAATCAAAGACTCATATAATACAAGACACTCCAAGTAAAACACATATATGTGGTGAATAAAAATATAGCCTGAAGTAATTTACCGATAGATTGTAGACAAAAGAGGGGATGCCATCCGAGGCATCCCCAAGCTTAGATGCTTGGTTGTCCTTGAATATTACCTTGGGTGCCAGGGGAATCCCCGAGCTTAGGGTCTTGCCACTCCTTATTCCTTAGTCCATCGAAACTTCACCCAAAACTTGAAAACTTCACAACACAAACCCCAACAGAAAACTCATGAGATCCGTTAGTATAATAAAACAAATATCCACTTTTAGGAACTTTTGCAAACTCATTCCAATTTTATATTTTTATTATATCTAATGTATTCCAACTTCTCCATGGTTCATACCACCCGATACAACCCATGGATCTATCAAAACAAGCGAACAACACAATGAAAACAGAATGTGTCAAAAAAAGAACAATCTATAGAAACCCAAATTAATCTCATACTTCTGTAAATCCAAAAATTCTAGAAATGTAGGACGATGTAGGCAATCTGTATATCAATCTTGTGTAAAAAATTCAGAATTTTTCCACTTTCCACCAAATTTTAACAATTTTGCTACTGGATGCCAAAGTTTCTGTTTTTTCTCAGAATCAAATCAACGATCTTCCAAATCACCCCAAAGGTGTTACTTGGCGCAAACACTGATTGAAATACTAAAACACAATCGTAACAGAAGTATAATGGCATATTTATTGAAAATAAGAAGAAAAAGCAAACAACATAAAATAAAATTGGGTTGCCTCCCAACAAGTGCTATTGTTTTACGCCCCTAGCAAGGCATATTGCATAGATCTAGGTATTGTCATGTTTGGTATGAAATCCATAAGTGGCCCTCATAATAGATTCATATGCCAAACTAATTTTCTTTCTTGGAAAGTGTTCCATGCCCTTCCTTAATGGAAATTGAAATCTAATATTTCCTTCTTTCATCTCAATAATTGCGCCAATCGTTCTAAGGAAAGGTCTTCCAAGAAATATGGGGCATGTAGGATTGCAATCAATATAAAGCACAATAAAATCTATGGGAAAATAATTCCTATTTGCAATAACAAGAACATCATTAATTCTTCCCATATGTTTCTTAATAGTTGAATCCGCTAAGTGCAAATTTAAAGGAACAATCATCAAGTTTATGGAAACCTAGCACATCACATAAAGTTTTGGAATAGTAGAAATGCTAGCACCCAAATCACACAAAGCATCGCACTCATAATCTTTAATCTTTAATCTTAATTTTAATAGTAGGTTCCCAATCATCTAGCTTTCTAGGGATTGAAACTTCCAACTCAAGTTTTTCTTCAAAACATTTCATCATAGCTTCTACGATATGTTTAGTAAAAACATTATTTCGATTATAAGCACGAGGTGAATTAAGCATAGATTGTAACAAGGAAATACACTCAATCAAAGTACAATTATCAAAATTAAATTCCTAGAAATCTAAAAGAGTGGGCTCATCACTAGTTAAAGTTTTGACCTCGCCAAACCCACTTTTATCAATTTTTTCATTAAGATCTTCACCCTCCAAATTATTGGGATGCCTTATGGCTAAAGTTGACTCCTATATAGTCCCTTATTTATCAAGTTTTATATTAGCAAACAAAGATTCAATAGGCATCACAACAATCACTTTAAGATCTTCATCATGATTATTGCAAAAACTAGAGGAACATACTTTTTCTAGCCATTCTCTCTTAGATCGCATCCTAGCAGTTCTCTCCCTATGTTTATTAATAGAAATTTGAATAGATTTCAGAGAATCATTAATATCAAGATTGGTTGGCATTGATATAATCTTGAAGGAATCAATCTCAAGAGAAATTCTATCAACGTTTCTAGCCACATCATCAATCTTAAGCAATTTTTCTTCTACCGTAGCATTGAAAATATTTTGTGAGTTAATAAAATATTTAATACTATTCTCAAGATCAGAGGGTGTCTTATTATAATTTCCATAAGAACTGTTGTAGGAATTACCATAATTATTAGAGGATTACTAGGAAACGACCTAGGATTTAAATTGCCTCTATATGCGTTATTACCAAAATTGTTCCTACCAACAAAATTCACATCCATAGATTCATTATTATTCTCAATCAAAGTAGACAAAGGCATATCATTAGGATCAATAAGAGCAATCTTGCTAGCAATCAATTTCATTCATCTTTCCACTCAAAGTATTAATTTCTTCAATAGCATGCACTTTTTTATTAGTAGAAGATCTTTCGGTATGCCATTGAGACTAATGTGCCATAATATTATCTAGGATTTTAGTAGCTTATCTTAATGTGATTTCCATAAAAGTATCACCATGGTGGAATCCAAAAGATTTCTAGATGCAAAATTTAATCCAGCATATTTTTTGTATGATCATCCATAAACTTAAACCATGAGTAGGGCAATTTCTTATCACTAATTTATCCACTCCCATGATTGTGCAACATGTTCATGATCAAGTTGCTTCAAATTCATTATATCGTTCCTAAGAGAGATGATCTTAGCGGGAGGAAAATACTTGGAAACAAAAGCATCCTTACACTTATTCCATGAATCAATACTATTTTTAGGTAAGTATGAAAACCAAGTTTTAGCATGATCTTGTAGTGAGAACGGAAATAACTTCAATTTGAAAAAATCATTATCCACATATTTTTTCTTTTGCATATCACACAATTCAACAAAAGTTTTAGATGGAAAGCAACATCTTCATTAGGACTACAAGAAAATTGTTCTTTCATAACAAGATTCAACAAAGCTGCATTAATTTCATAAGATTCCGCACTAGTGGCGGGAGCAACCGGAGTACTAATAAAATCATTATTATTAGTGTTAGAAAAATCACACGACTTTGTACTTTCTTGAGACATCGTAACAAAGCAAGCAATCTAGCACACAAGCAAACAAAAAGGAAACAAAAAAAGGAAAATAAGAAGGCAAATATTTTTGTGTTTTTCTGAAAAAGTTTTACAATTGGGGGAGAGGAAAACGAGAGGCAAATGGCGAATAATGTAAATGCAAGAGGTGAGAGTTTATGATGGGTACTTGGTAGGCTTGATGTAGATCCTCCCCGGCAATGGCACCAGAAATTCTTCCTGCTACTTCTTGAGCTTGCATTGGTTTTCCCCTAAAGAGGAAAGGGTGATGCAGACAATTAGAGATAAATATTTCCCTTAGTTGAGAACCGAGATATCAATCCTATAGGAGGAACACACAAGTCTACAGTAATTGCACCTACAAAAACAAACAAATACTTGCACCCAGTGCAATAAAGGGGTTGTCAATCCTTTCACGGTTACTTGCAAGGATGAGATCTGATAGTGATAGATATAAAAGATAAGTAAAAGTGAAAAATAAAATAAAAGTAACTAATGTAGGAAGGTATTTTTGTGTTTTTGATTTTATAGATCTAAAAATAATATGATAAAAGATAGACCCGGGGGCCATAGTTTTCACTCGAGGCTTCTCTCTTAAAAGAAAGCATACAGTGGGTAAACAAATTATTGTTGAGGAATTGATAGAAAAGTGCATACTTATGATGATATCTAAGGCAATGAACATGTATATAGGCATCACGTCAGGGACAAGTAGACCGACTCCTTCCTGCATCTACTACTATTACTCCACACATCGACCGCTATCCAGCATGCATCTAATGTATTAAGTTAACAAGAACAGACTAACGCCTTAAGTAAGATGACATGATGTAGAGGGATAGATCCAATCAATATAAACAAACCCCATATTTTTATCCTTAGTGGCAATAATAAAAATACGTGTCATGTCCCTTTCTGTCACTGGGAATAAGTACCGCAAGATTGAACCCACTACAAAGCACCTCTCAATTTCAAGAAAAATAAATGTCGTTGGCCAAAACAAAACAATAGTTCGGAGAGAAATACAAAGCTATCTTAATCATGCATAAAAGAGTTCAGAGAAGAATCAGATAATATTTATAGATAATCTTATCATAAATCCACAATTCATCGGATCTCAACAAACACACCGCAAAAGAATATTACATCGAATAGATCTCCAAGAACATCGAGGAGAACATTGTATTGAAGATCAAAGAGAGAGAAGAAGCCATCTAGCTACCTGATATGGACACGTAGGTCTGTGGTAAACTACTCACACATCATCGGAAGGGCAACAAGGTTGATGTAGAAGATCTCCGTGGTCGAATCGCCCTCCAGGAGAGTACCAGAAAAGGTCCCCAGATGGGATCTCACGAAGACAGGAACTTGCGGCGGTGGAAAAGTATTTTTGGTGTGCCCTCTATTCTATGGGGAATATTTGGAATTTATAAAAGACAAATTAGGATTGGAAGTGCCACAAGGGGCCCACAAGCTTGCAGGCCGCCCCCTTAGGGCACACCCTATGAGCTTGTCGCCATCTTGTGGCCCTTCTCGCCTCCTCCCGAAGCTTCCAGGGTGTCTTGTGGTCCAAGAAAAATCGTAAAAAAGTTTTGTTCAATTTGGACCCCGTTTGGTATTGATTTTCTGTAAAGACAAAACCAAGGAAAAAATAGCAGTTGTCACTGGGCACTTGGTTAATAGGTTAGTCCAAAAAAATGATATACAATAGCATAATAATGCATATAACACATCCAAGGTTGATAATATAATAGCATGGAACAATAAAAAGTTATAGATACGTTGGAGATGTATCAACCCTCAGAGGTTGGCCAGTCCATCCCTTTATTCCCCCACACGTCCTGTTATTCTCCGACGACGGTGATACATCTCCAACGTATTTATAATTTTTGATTGTTCCATGCTATTATATTATTTGTTTTGGATGTTTATATGCATTAATATGCTATTTTATATTATTTTTGGGACTAACCTATTAACCTAGAGTCCAATGCCAGTTCCTGTTTTTCCTTGTTTTTGAGTTTCATGGAAAGGAATACCAAACGGAGTCCAAACAGAATGAAACCTTAGAGATGATTTTTCTTAGACGAGAAGACAACTAGGAGACTTGGAGATCAAGTCGGAGGAGCCACGAGGCAGCCACAAGGATGTAGGGCACGCCCCCACCCTTGTGGGCCCCTCGTCCATCCCCTGACCTAATTCTTTCGCCTAAATATTCCCATATATCCCCAAACCAACAAGGGCATCCACGGAATCTCTTTTCTGCCGCCGCAACCTTCTGTACCTGTGAGATTCCATCTAGGGACCTTTTCCGGCATCTTGCTGGAGGGGGATTCGATCATGGATGGCTTCTAGATCAACACCATTGCCCTTCTGATGAAGCGTGAGTAGTTTACCACAGACCTACGGGTCCATAGCTAGTAGCTAGATGGCTTCTGCTCTCTCTTTGATTCTCAATACCATGTTCCCCTCGATGTTCTTGGAGATCTAATTGATGTAATACTTTTTTGCAGTGTGTTTGCTGAGATCCGATGAATTGTGGATTTATGATCAGCTTATTTATGAATATTGTTTGAATCTTCTCTGAACTCTTATATGCATGATTTGATTTCTTTGTAATTATCTTCGAACTATCGGTTTGGTTTGCCAACTAGATTGGTTTTTCTTGCAATGGGAGAAGTTCTTAGCTTTGGGTTCAATCTTGCGGTGTCCTTTCCCAGTGACAGTAGGGGAAGCAAGGCACATATTGTATTATTGCCAACGAGGATAAAAATATGGGGTTTTCATCATATTGCTTGAGTTAATTCCTCTACATCATGTCATCTTACTTAATGCGTTACTCCATTATTTATGAACTTAATAATCTAGATGCATGCTGGATAGCGGTCAATGTGTGGAGTAATAGTAGTAGATCTAGGCAGGAGTTGGTCTACTTGACACAAACATGATGCCTATATTCATGATCATTGCCTTTGATATCGTCATAACTTTGTGCTTTTCTATCTATTGCTCGGTAGTAATTTGTTCACCCACCATATTATTTTCTATCTTGAGAGAAGCCTCTAGTGAAACCTATGGCCCCCGAGTCTATTTTCCATCATATAAGTTTCCGATCTACAATCTTAGTTTTCGATCTACTATTCTTGTAATCCTTTACTTTCCGATCTATAAACCAAAAATACCAAAAATATTTACTTTATCGTTTATCTATCTCTATCAGATCTCACTTTTGCAAGTAACCGCAAAGTGATTGACAACCCCTTTATTGCGTTGGGTGCAAGTTTGTTTGATTTTTTGTGCAGGTATTCGGTGATTTGTGCATTGTCTCCTACTGGATTGATACCATGGTTCTCAAACTAAGTGAAATACTTATCTCTAGTTTGCTACATCACCCTTTCCTCTTCAAGGGAAAAACCAATGCAAGCTCAAGAAGTAGCTGGAAGAATTTCTGGCGTTGTTGCCTAGGAGATCTACGCCAAGTCAAGACATACTAAGTACCCATCATAAACTCTCATCTCTTGCAGTACATTCGCCATTCGCCTCTCGTTTTCCTCTCCCCCACTTCTAAAATGATTTTCAAAAAGATTTGCCATTTCTTCGCCCCTCTTCTGTTCGTCTTCCTCACTTGCTTTTTGTGTGCTCGTGTGTTGGATTGCTTGCTTTGTCACGATGGCTCAAGAGAATACCAAATTGCGTGACCTTTCCAACACCAATAATAATGATTTTAGTAGTACTCCGATTGCTCCCGCCACTAGTGCGAAATCTTGTGAAATTAATGCCACTTTGCTGAATCTTGTTATGAAAGACCAATTTTCTGGCCTTCCTAGTGAAGATGCCTCAGCCAATCTAAATAATTTTGTTGATTTGTGTGATATGCAAAGGAAGAAAGATGTGGATAATGATATTGTTAAATTGAAACTATTTCCGTTTTCACTTAGAGATCATGCTAAAACTTCGTTTTCACCTTTGCCTAAAAATATTATTGATTCATGGAACAAGTGCAAAGATGCTTTCATCTCTAAGTATTTTCCTCCCGCTAAGATCATCTCCCTTAGGAACGATATTATGAATTTTAAGCAACTTGATCATGAACATGTTGCACAATCTTGGGAGAGTATGAAATTGATGATACGAAATTGCCCTACTCATGGTTTGAATTTGTTGATGATTATACAAAAAAGTTACACTAGATTGAATTTTGTTCTAGAAATCTTTTAGATTTGGCCGTGGGGGGCACTGTTATGGAAATTACTTTAGGAGAGGCTACTAAAATCCTAGATAATATTATGGTTAATTATTATCAATGGCACACCAAAAGATCTTCCACTATAAAAAAGTGCATGAAATTGAAGAATTTTATGTTTTGAGTGGAAATATGGATGAACTTATGAAATTATTTGCTAGTAAGAGTGCTTCTAGTGATCCTAATGATATGCCTTTGCCAATTTTGATTGAGAAGAATAATGAATCTATGGATGTGAATTTTGTTGGTAGGAACAATTTTGGTAATAACGATTATAGAGGTAACTTTAATCCTAGGCCGTTTCCTAGTAATCCCTCTAGTAATTATGGTAATTCCTATAGCAATTCTTATGGAAATTTTAATAATATGCCCTCTGATTTTGAGATGGGTGTTAAAGAATTTATGAGTTCGCAAAAGAAATTCCATGCTTTGATTGAAGAAAAATTTCTTAAGATTGATGATTTAGCTAGGAACATGGATAGAATTTCTCTTGATGTTGATTATTTGAAACTTAGATCTATTCTACCCAAGCATGATATTAATGAGTCTCTCAAAGCCATGAGAATTTCCATCGATGAGTGTAAAGAAAGAACCGCTAAGATGCGTGCTAAACGAAATTTATTTGAAAAAGCATGTTCTTCTAGTTTTCGTGAAAATAATGATGGATCTTAAAGTGATTGATGTGACTCCTATTGAATCTTTGTTTTCCAATATAAATCTTGATAAAGATGGGACTGGAGATGAGTCAAGTTTAGTTAAAAGGCGTCCCAATGATTTGGATTTTTTAGATCTTGATGCAAAAATTAAAAAAGTGGGATTGGAGAGGTCAAGACTTTATGTGGCAATGAACCCACTCTTTTGGATTTCAAGGAATTTAATTATTATAATTGTTCTTTAATAGATTGTATTTCCTTGTTGCAATCCATGTTGAATTCTCCTCATGCTTATAATCAAAACAAAGCTTTTACTAAACATATCGCTGATGCTATGCTACAATCTTTTGAAGAAAAGCTTGAATTGGAAGTTTCTATCCCTAGAAAACATTATGATGACTCGGAACCTACTATAAGATTAAGATTAAAGATTATGAGTGCCATGCTTTGTGTGATTTGGGTGCTAGTGTTTCCACAATTCCAAAAACTTTATACAATGTCTTAGGTTTCCGTGAATTTGATGATTGTTATTTAAATTTGCATCTTGCAGATTCCACTTTTAAGAAACCTATGGGAAGGATTAATGGTGTTCTTATTGTTGCAAATAGGAATTATGTGCCCGTAGATTTCATTGTTCTTGATATAGATTGCAATCCTACATGTCCTATTATGCTTGGTAGACCTTTCCTTAGAACAGTTGGTGCAATTATTGATATGAAAGAATGACACATTAGATTTCAATTTCCATTAAGGAATGGCATGGAACACTTTCCTAGAAAGATAATTAAATTGCCATATGAATCTATTATGAGATCTACTTATGGATTGCATACCAAAGATGACAATACTTAGATCTATTCATATTTTATGCCTAGCTAAGGGCGTTAAACAATAGCGCTTGTTGGGAGGCAACCCAATTTTATTTTTGTTCTTTGCTTTTTGTTACTGTTTTACTTTCAATAATTCATATAGCCTCTGGTTAGATGTGGTTTTGTGTTATAATTACTGTTTCTGCCAAGTAAGACCTTTGGGATAGCTTACGGTGATAGTTGTTTTGATCTTGTTGAGAAACAAAAATTTTGTGCCCAGGAAACAAATTCTCATAATTCACAGAAACGTGCTTTTGATCTGATTCTTTTTGCTATTTATTGGTACACAAATTTCCCAGGTTGTCCTAATGTTTCATAATTTTTATAGTTACATAAGTATTCGAGAGTTACAGATTACTACAGACTGTTCTGTTTTCGACAGATTCTGTTTTCTATGTGTTGTTTGCTTATTTTGATGAATCTATGGGTAGTATCGGAGGGTATGAACCATGGAAAAGCTGGAATACAGTAGATATTACAACAATATAAATAAATAAGGAGTTCATAACAGTACCATAAAGTGGTGGTTTATTTTCTTATACTAACGGAGCATATGAGATTTTCTTTTGAGTTTTGTGTTGTGAAGTTTTCAAGTTTTGGGTAAGGATTTGATGGACTCTGGAATAAGGAGTGGCAAGAGCCTAAGCTTGGGGATGCCCAAGGCACCCCAAGGTAATATTCAAGGACAACCAAGAGCCTAATCTTGGGGATGCCCCGGAAGGCATCCCCTCTTTCTTCTTCGTCTATCGGTAACTTTACTTGAGGCTATATTTTTATTCACCACATGATATGTGTTTTGCTTGGAGCATCTTGTATAATTTGAGTCTTTTCTTTTTAGTTTGCCACAATCATCCTTGCTGCACACACCTTTTGAGAAGGACATGCATGAATCATGATTTATTATAATACTCTATGTACTTCACTTATATCTTTTGACCTAGGCAATTTTGCTCTAGTGTTTCACTTACATCTTTTAAGGCACGGCGGTGGTTTTATTTTATAGAAATTGTTGAAATCTGATGCTTCACTTATATTATTTGAGAGTCTCTAAATGGCATGTTAACTTTCTTTGGTTATAAATTCAGTCCTAATATGATAGGCTTCCAAGAGAGATATAATAAAAACTTTCATATAAAGTGCATTGAATACTATGAGAAGTTTGATTTCTTATGATTGTTTTGAGATATGAAGATGATGATATCAGAGTCATGCTAGTGGAGTAATTGTGAATTTAAGAAATACTTGTGTTGAGGTTTGTGATTCCCGTAGCATGCACATATGGTGAACCGTTACGTAACGAAGTTGGAGCATGAGGTATTTTTTGATTGTCATCCTTTCTGTGGAGGTCGGGATCGCGCGATGGTTAACTCCTACCAACCCTTCCCCTAGGAGCATGCGCGTAGGGCTTGGTTTCGATAACTAATATATTTTTGCAATAAGTATGTGAGTTCTTTATTACTAATGTTGAGTCCACGGGTTATACGCACTCTCACCCTTCCACCACTGCTAGCCTCTCTTGTGCCGCGCAACTCTCGCTGATACCATACACCCACCATATACCTTCCTCAAAACAGCCACCATACCTACCTATTATGGCATTTCCATAGCCATTATGAGATATATTTCCATGCAACTTGTCGGTGTACTAGAGTAGGGGTACCCTAGTATCCCGAACTTGTGCACGAGCAGTTGCAGCACCCCGCGGCAAGGCTTGTCGGGTGACCGCTAAGGTCCTCCGTGGTTCCTTTGGAGCCATTCAAGAACAAAGTATTCAAGCCAAGGAGACAAGGCCCCGGCAAGAGGAGCTTGCCGGGAAGGCCAACCAAGGCATCTCAAGGAACTTGCCGCGACGCGCCACGCGTACCGACGAGGCCCGGTGAGCGACAAGCTTCCGGACGCGACAAGACAACGACCGCGGCAAGGCGCTTGCCGCGGCAAACTACCACTCTGTACCCGCGCTCCAGCACATCCACCAACGTGTCGCCCTCGGACCTTTCCAGGCGCGCGTGGCAAGAGGCTGTGCGGCCAGCGGTGCGCGGTGGCAAGCGATGCTGACAAGATTGCCATCGTGGCAAGCGGTGGCGTCCCTGACGGTCCCTTTTTACACTATTTGGGCGACGTAGACAGGCATTTAATGCCTTTGTCCCCTGCCGTCAGGGTTAGGTATGATACACTGTACAGGTAGTTGTACCAACCGCAATTCCTTTTCCATTTTTACCCTTGTCTACGTTGCCACCTGTCGGAGACCCCTTTAGCATATAAAAGGAGGCCCATGCGCAATGTAGAGGGGGGTTCGAAGGCAGAAAAACACTCATGCTCGGTCTCGTTAGCAGCTAGTGTGTACTGTAGCACTCAGCGCTCCCGAGAAAGAACTCAATACACTCAGACATGCAGCAGTAGGAGTGTTATCTCTCCGGAGAGCTCCGAAGCTGGGTAAACTGCTCGTGTGCTTCGCCTTGATCCGCTCTTCGTGCGATCTCTACCCCCCGCCGAACCGAAAGGGGCTCGGTCCGCCGGTCCCATAGGTGTTCGTGGATCAGTTTCCCCGACATCTTGGCGCGCCAGGTAGGGGCGTCGAGGTTGTGTGAACCTGATCCAGCGTTCACACGAGCTAGATCTTCATCTTCTTCATCAACATGCCACTGAAGAAGAAGGCTTCGGAGGCAGCTGTTCCGTCCACGTCGATCCCACCACCACCGGAGCAAGCGGATGGTGGGGTAGACGCCAGCGGAAGAACGGGCGTCGACGAGGGAGCTCACGATGCTGCCAGGGTCCAAGGACAAGGCTGCGCAGACCTCAGCGTCCGTACATGCACCGCGCCCATCTCAGGAGGCGCAGGACTGACTGCGTCATGGTATTTCGCAGTACCATACGTTCGTTGGACCAAGATCGAGCTGGTGGATCTTGGGGTGCTCAAGACCAGCATGCACGCCAACATGCTGGCGCGAGCGAGACACGGTCGCCTGGACGGGATACTGCTCCTTCTAACATAGTTAGAAGTCCGAGCATATCCCGCTCCTCGCACCGTTCGCCACTGCCACCCACCACTCCAGCAGAAGCTTTGGCACGAGCTCAATTGCTCCTGGATTACCCTCCAACAGCAGACAAGATCGATGGATGGAGGGCCACCATTCAGAGTCTCATCGGCTTCGCCAACAGCGACACTCCGCGGCAGCCGAGTACATCGATGCCGCGGCAGGACTGCCAGGCACGAGTCGATGGCGACGAAACCGGTGGGGGTGCAACCACCATGCACTCTCCACCCCGAAGGCCAAGATCGGCGACTCGCCGGATCCACCTCGACAGTGACTCCACCACATCATCAGATCCACGAGCTCGTCGCGATCAGCGCCAAGTTCTTCACGAACGACAGCAAGAAGACGCTCGTACTCGCATCGAGTGCCGAAGAGAAGCGCGGCGTCAATCGGACCAGCGCACTGGGCCCTTTGTCGACATGCATGCACCAGGGGAACCAGGCGACTTGCCGTACGTGGTAGGTTGCCCTACTTTCACTCGTGAGCTGCGGCAAGTCCAGTGGCCTAGCACGAAGAATTTCAAGCCAGACGTACCAGAGAAGTACGACGGCAAGTCGCATCCGTCGGAGTTCCTCAGCATCTACACCATCGCGATGCAAGCTGCCGGGGGGCGGGACGACAAGATCCTGGCCAACTACCTCCCGCTGGTGCTCAAGCCCAATGTCAGATCCTGGCTCATGCACTTGCCGGACAAGTCCATATCCTCCTGGGCAGACCTATGCCATCAGTTTGTCGGCGCCTTTACAGGCGGCCACAAGCCTCATGGCCAAGAGAGCGACCTTCATCTGCTCGCTCAGAAGGAAGGAGAGCCCCTGCACAAGTACATTCAGAGATTCAGCCGCGTACAGCACAACATCCCAGATGTCCACCCTGCCTCGGTAATCAGCGCGTTCCATCAGAACGTGCGAAACCGCAGGATGCGGGAGGAGATGGCGATGTGCAAGATCAGAGATGTCAGTGAGCTATATGCCCTGGCCGACAAGTGTGCACGTGCTGAGGAAGGGAGGAAACTCCCCGGAGAGAATACAGAAGCCGGAGGATCTGATAGTGAGGAGGCTGCCCCGGCAAAGAAAAACCGGCGGCGGAACAACAGGAAGAAGAAAGGCAAAGATGTGCTAGTCGTTGAGCAGTCCGGCAACGGAGGTGGCGCCAAGAAAGCCAAAGCTAGTAGCTCCAGCAAGGAGACTACCACAGGCACCAACTACCTGGCTGTGGCGGTCGCCGACAAGCAGGACGACACCAACAAGCAGTACTGCAAGATCCACCGCACCAAGGGCCATGACCTCTAGAGCTGCAAGAAGGTCGAGCAGCTTGTCGAGCAGCAAAAGGCTGAATACGAGCGACGCGACAAGGAGAAGGCCCAGGAAGGTGCTAGAGGAGCCGGCAAGAAACGCCCCGGCCGAGGAGTACGCCGCGGCAAGGCCAAGCCGCGGCAAGGAGACAGACCTCCCCGTGGCCGCGACAAGGATGAAGATGACGACGACGATGAAGATATGGATGACGACGAGACCGATGAGCAGGAGTTCCAGAAAGCCACAGAGGTCCTGTGCGTTGACGGTGGTGCTTCTCTGCATACTTCACACCGCCAGCTCAAGCAGTGGGTGCGGGAAGTCAATGCGGCAGAACCACCCGTCGAGTCACGCAAGCCTCTGAAATGGTCCAGCATGCCTATCATCTTTGATATTGAGGACCACCCTGATCGCATAACTGCGGTCGGGTGCTTGCCGATGTTGGTTTCACCAACTATCCGCAACCTCAAGGTCACTAAGATGCTAGTTGACGGCGGGGCCGGCTTGAACCTGATCTCCTCCGCGGTACTCCAGAAACTCCAGATCCCTGATGGCGAGCTCGAAGAGACCGGCACATTCCAAGGAATCAATGTGGGAAGGAGCAAGCCAAAGGGAAAGATCACGTTGCCGGTGACATTTGGCAGCAAGTTGAACTTCAGAACTGAGAGGGTCACTTTTGACGTTGCTGACTTTCCATTGCCTTACAATGGGATACTCGGCCATCCAGCACTCACCAAATTCATGGCAGCCTCTCACTATGCATACAACATGCTGAAGATGCCAGGCCCGATAAGTGTCATCTCTGTCCCTGGCGACAAGAAGGATGCTCTTATCTGTGCCGACAAGATCTACCGGGAAGCAGCAGCCGCAATAGATCGCAAGTCACTTGCCGTTGAAGCTCCCGGGGCGAAGAAGAAGACCAAGTCCGGCAAGAGTTCTGATGCCCACTCCGGCAAGCGCACCTCTTTGGAGTGCTGCGCTACCGTCGAGGACACACCATCGAGCTCCACCGGCAAGTGTAAGAAGACAATGGCAGCTCCACCAGAGACCAAGAAGGTGTCCGCCAAGGAGGATGGCACTGGTGGTACTTTCACCATCAGTGCCACTCTCAACCCTAAATAGGAAAGCGTGCTCGTTGCTTTCCTGCGGGCGAACGTCGACGTATTTGCGTGGCAACCGTCTGACATCCCCAGTGTTCCCAGGAAAGTAATCGAGCACCATCTTGCCGTCTGTCCTCATGCGCGGCCTGTCAAGCAGAAAGTCAGGAAACAGGCAGTGGAACGCCAAGAATTCATCGCAGAAGAAATCAAGAAATTCGAAGCAGCAGGCCTTGTCAGAGGTGTGCTCCATCCTACGTGGTTGGCCAACCCTGTAGTCGTGCGCAAGGCAAACGGGAAATGGAGGCTTTGTATCGATTTTACCGATGTCAATAAAGCTTGTCCCAAAGACCCATTTCCCTTGCCGCGCATCGACCAGATTGTTGACTCCACGGCCGGATGTGACTTGCTTTCATTTCTTGATTCATACTCAGGATACCATCAGATCTTCATGGCAGAAGAGGATGAGGAGAAGACCGCATTCATCACCCCATGTGGCACATACTGTTCTGTATGGATGCCTTTCGGTTTAAAGAATGCTGGTTCAACATTTGCAAGGGTAGTCCATGACGCTTTTGAGCCGCAAATACACAGAAATGTGGAAGCCTACATGGATGACATAGTGGTCAAGTGCATACTCAGGATACCATCAGATCTTCATGGCCAGAAGAGGATGAGGAGAAGACCACATTCATCACCCCATGTGGCACATACTGTTTCATACGGATGCCTTTTCGGTTTAAAGAATGCCGGTTCAACATTTGCAAGGGTAGTCCATGACGCTTTTGAGCCACAAATACACAGAAATGTGGAAGCCTACATGGAAGACATAGTGGTCAAGAGCAAGGACAAGGCAACTCTGATTCAAGATTTAGACGAAACCTTTGCAAATCTGCGCAAGATCAACCTCAAGCTTAACCCCGAGAAGTGTGTGTTTGGAGTCCCCTCTGGCAAGCTTCTCGGGTTCTTCGTGTCTCAGCGGGGAATTGAAGCCAATCCCGACAAGATCAAGGCCATTGAGCAGATTGAAGCACCAAAGCGCGTCAAGGATGTACGAAGACTTGCCGGTTGCGTAGCTGCTCTCAGCAGGTTTATCTCTAGGTCTGCTGAGCGCGCCCTGCCATTTTTCAAAATATTGAAAAAGGCAGGTCCAATGAAATGGACTCCGGAGGCGGAGACTGCACTGCAGGACTTAAAGAGATACATGTCCTCCACTCCACCACTTGTCGCACCTAAGCCACAAGAGAAGTTGCTGCTATATATAGTGGCAACCAATCAAGTGGTTAGTGCTGCGTTAGTAGCGGAGAGGGAGGCAGATGATGAGCCAGCAACCATGGCAGACGCATCCAGCGACAAGCAGAGTACTTCACCGGCAAGCTCTGGTCCCGACAAAGATGGATCTGCGCAGGCGCGTGAGAAGATGCAGAAAAGAATGGTGCAGCGCCCAGTTTACTTTGTCAGTTCCCTTCTGCAGGGAGCTAGGTCAAGGTACTCTGGTGTGCAGAAATTGCTTTTCGGCCTTCTCATGGCCTCGAGAAAGCTGCGCCATTACTTCCAAGCACATGAGATCACAGTCGTCACTCGTTTTCCGCTGAAGAGGATACTGCAAAATCCAGAAGCAACAGGCAGGATTGTCGAGTGGGCATTGGAACTGTCAAGCTTTGGCCTCAAGTTTGAGAGCACTTCAACTATCCAAAGTAGAGCATTGGCGGAGTTCATAGCAGAATGGACGCCAACACAAGACGAAGAAATTCCAGAAACGAGCATCCCCGTCAAGGAAGCAAGCAAAGAGTGGCTGATGTACTTTGATGGTGCCTTCTCGCTACAAGGCGCCGGTGCGGGCGTGCTACTTGTTGCACCCACCGGAGAGCGCCTCAAGTACGTAGTCCAGATGCACTTTCCCAAGGAGCAAGCAACGAACAATACCGCAGAGTATGAAGGTTTGCTTGCCGGTCTCAGGATCGCAGCAGACCTTGGGATCAAGAAGCTCATTGTCAGGGGTGACTCACAGCTTGTCGTCCGCCAAGTAAGAATTATCAAAGTCCGTTGATGGAAGCTTACGTTGATGAAGTGAGAAAGCTAGAAGAGCACTTTGACGGCCTACAGATGGAACATGGTCCAAGAGCTTAGAACGACATTGCCGATGGCCTGTCGAAGTGCGCCGCACTTAAGTTACCTGTGGAACCAGGGATCTTTGTGCTCAAACTGACTCAACCATCTGTAACGCCATCAACTGGATAGAGCAAGAAGAGGAAGTTGATTTCTGGTGACTATTTTCCGGCAGAGCTCCCCGAAGCCGCCGCCAAGAAGGTCCTCAAGATCAACACCAAAGGTGCTGAGGAGCAGTCTGCTCCGGCAAGCCCTAGGGTTTGTTCCATTGAAGCAGACGCTCCCGACAAGTTTTGCTCCGGCAAGCTTGCCGGGGAACGTCAAGCTCCGGATGAGCCGCAGGTTCTCGCCGTAGAAGCGGATGCTCCCGCAGCAGCAGATGTGCCTTTAGTCCTTGTTGTCGAGCCGCGAGCTCTAGCATGGGCACAGCAGATTGTTCGTTTCCTTCAGACAGGAGAACTTCTCGAAGAGCAAGAAGAATCGGAAAGAGTAGCCCGGCAGTCAAGTATGTACCAGTTTGTCGACAACACACTCTACAGAAGAAGACTCAAGGGCATGAAATTGAAGTGTATTCACCGGGAAGACGGACAAAAGCTATTGGCAGAGATACATGGAGGCATATGTGGTCACCACATTGGCGCAAGAGCACTTGCCGGCAAAGCGTTCCGGCAAGGTTTCTTTTGGCCGACAGCCCTCCAGGATGCAACTGCACAAGTAACCAAGTGTGAAGCGTGCCAGTTCCATTCCAAGCAGATACACCAGCCAGCTCAAGCTCTCCAAACGATCCCTTTATCCTGGCCATTTTCGGTCTGGGGGCTCGACATCCTCGGCCCCTTTCCCCGAGCTGTCGGGGGCTTTGAGTACTTGTACATTGCAATCGACAAGTTCACAAAGTGGCCGGAAGTGGAAGCAGTGAGGAAGGTGACAGCACAGTCAGCAGTCAAGTTCTTCAGGTCGATTGTTTGTCGCTTCGGGATCCCTAACAGGATCATCACCGACAACGGCACGCAATTCACGAGCCGCACCTTCATGCAGTACGTCCAAGATCTTGGCGTCAAGGTCTGCTTCGCTTTTGTTGCTCACCTGAGAAGTAACGGTCAAGCGGAGAGGGCGAATGCTGAAGTGTTGTGCGGGCTCAAGACCAGGACTTTCGACAGGCTGCACAGGTGCGAAAAGAACTGGATTGAGGAGCTGCCGGTGGTTCTTTGGTCGATCAGGACGACGCCAAATCGAGCCACTGGCCAGACACCTTTCGCTCTAGTCTATGGAGCAGAGGCAGTTCTCCCCACGGAACTCGTATACAGGTCACCTCGAGTGCTCGCTTATGATGAGCTTGAGCAAGAGCAGTTGCGACAAGATGACGCGCTGCTCCTTGAGGAGGACCGTCTTCAGGCCGCTGTACGAAGTGCTCGATACCAGTAAGCTTTGCGCCGCTACCATAGCCGCAAAGTTAATGCCAGAAGTCTCGAGGAAGGCGACCTTGTTCTTCGGCGCGTTCAGTCCGCCAAGAATTCCAACAAGTTGACGCCGAAGTGGGAAGGCCCTTACCGGGTGAGACGAGTCACTAGGCCTCGCGCTGTCCGCCTTGAGACCGAAGATGGCATTCCGGTGAGCAACTCCTGGAACATTGAGCATCTTCGTAAGTTTTACCCGCAGGGCGCGGTTGCCGAAACCTGTTCCGACAACCACCTTTTGTACAAGTCTTGCCGATGTTGCATGTAATCCTTTGTACGAAGCCGAGCGTAGACCCCGTGTATAAGTAAAGCTCATGTGCTCCGCACATCTTGTCAATTTCATGCTTTCTACTTTTCTTTGCATGCGTTATCTGACACTTTGTGCAGCGCCTACCCCCGGTAAGCAATAACGAGCCGTAAGGCTCCATATCTTCATTTTCTCTTCTTTCTCTTTCTCAGAGAAAGGAAGGTTCCCCCACCCACAAGTTTGCCGGGGGAAAGGAGAAGATAATGGTGTGGACCAAGCGTCGTTCGAGGAAGTTTCGCCTTACCGGGAAGCAAACGACAGAAAAGCTAAGTTGCTAAAGTTTGAGCAATCAGTTTTAAAATTTTTAAGTTATCTTCCTCGAATGACCGTGCTTTGTATGGAAAACCTGTGTGCGGAGGAACCAACTCGTAGCTAGTTGCGCCCTTACTTTTTTATCGAGTCTGCTCAACAACTTAAGTGAGCTGCAACTAGTTGCGACAAGGTTTCTTGTCGGTAGCGGCACCGCCAGCAAGCTGCTGACGTCCCGCACTCAGCGCTCGCGGCTAAGGTGCCTGCGCCGACAAGTTCCCTAAAAGCGTAGGGCAAAAACATACAAAGGAAGGAATCAAGTAAAGGAAATAACATAGCAATCGCTACCCAAAATAGAGTCATATTACAAGATAGCTTGTCGCGGCTCTAACAGATTGTTCTCATAACATGACCAGCAGCGACAAGAAAAAGAGAAAACGGGCGGCCTAATCTACGCGATCACCCTCAACCCTCTTGATCCCGCTCACCTTGTCCACAATGGGTGCGACAAGGGTCTTGAGCGCTTCCAGATCAGCATCCGGCGAGATGGGTGAACTGCCCCTGTTTCCCCTGCTTATAAAGAGGGAGGGGCAGACGTTCCGTCTTTCTGAATAAAGAAACCACCCACGATCTCTCCCACAACGCCGCATTCGACGCGTGCCCTTCGAGGAGGGCGCGGTGGATACAGAGTGAGATACGGCGTAACCCAGGCCGCGCGTGCCCGTGCCCTATTTTGGGCCTGGCCCAACAGCGCTCGGCATCGTGTGTGGCCCAGGCCCGGGGGCTCCTATCGGTGTACTAGAGTAGGGGTACCCTAGTATCCCGAACTTGTGCACGGGCAGTTGCAGCACCCCGTGGCAAGGCTTGCCGGGTGACCGCCAAGGTCCTCCGTGGTTCCTTTGGAGCCATTCAAGAACAAAGTATTCAAGCCAAGGAGACAAGGCCCCGGCAAGAGGAGCTTGCCGGGAAGGCCAACCAAGTCATCTCAAGGAACTTGCCGCGACGCGCCACGCGTCCCGGCGAGGCCCGGTGAGCGACAAGCTTCCGGACGCGACAAGACAACGACCGCGGCAAGGCGCTTGCCGCGGCAAACTACCACTCTGTACCCGCGCTCCAGCACATCCACCAACGTGTCGCCCTGGGACCTTTCCAGGCACGCGTGGCAAGAGGCTGTGCGGCCAGCAGTGCGCGGTGGCAAGCGACGCTGACAAGATTGCCATCGTGGCAAGCGGTGGCGTCCCTGACGGTCCCTTTTTGCACTATTTGGGCAACGTAGACGGGCATTTAATGCCTTTGTCCCCTGCCGTCAGGGTTAGGTATGATACACTGTACAGGTAGTTATACCAACCGCAATTCCTTTTTCCATTTTTACCCTTGTCTACGTTGCCACCTGTCGGAGACCCCTTTAGCATATAAAAGGAGGCCCATGCGCAACGTAGAGGGAGGGTTCGAAGGCAGAAAAACACTCACGCTCGGTCTCGTTAGCAGCTAGTGTGTACTGTAGCACTCAGCGCTCCCGAGCAAGAACTCAGTACACTCAGACATGCAGCAGTAGGAGTGTTATCTCTCCGGAGAGCTCCGAAGCTGGGTAAACTGCTCGTGTGCCCGATGGTCGGTCAACAAAGTTTTGTACAATACAGTGTCAGCATCCAAGAGGAGCGCCAAGGTGAGGTTCAAATAGAGGGCTGGCCCAAGAGGTAGCCTCGCCTGCCCGCTTGGCTAGCTGGGCCTGAGTGGGCCTGAACCACGACAATACATATACCTGTATCCCGGATGATTCGACACAGCGATGGCATAACGGCTAAGAAGAAAGGCAAAGATGTGCTAGTCATTGAGCAGTCCGGCAACGGAGGTGGCGCCAAGAAAGCCAAAGTTGGTAGCTCCGATGAGGAGATTGCCGCAGGCACCAACTACTAGGCTGTGGCGGTCGTCGACAAGCAGGACGGCACCAACAAGCAGTACTACAAGATCCACCGCACCAAGGGCCATGACCTCCAGAGCTGCAAGAAGGTCGAGCAGCTTGTCGAGCAGCAAAAGGCTGAATACGAGCGACGCGACAAGGAGAAGGCCCAGGAAGGTGCTGGAGGAGCCGGCAAGAAACGCCCCGGCCAAGGAGGACGCCGCGGCAAGGCCAAGCAGGGGAAAGGAGACAGACCTCCCCCCGGCCGCGACAAGGATGAAGATGACGACGATGATGAAGATATGGATGATGACGAGACCGATGAGCAGGAGTTCCAGAAAGCCACAGAGGTCCTGTGCGTTGACGGCGGTGCTTCTCTGCGTACTTCACACCGCCAGCTCAAGCAGTGGGTGCGGGAAGTCAATGCGGCAGAACCACCCGTCGAGACACGCAAGCTTCTGAAATGGTCCAGCATGCCTATCATCTTTGATATTGAGGACCACCCTGATCGCATAACTGCGGTCGGGTGCTTGCCGATGTTGGTATCACCAACTATCCGCAACCTCAAGGTCACTAAGATGCTAGTTGACGGCGGGGCCGGCTTGAACCTGATCTCCTCCGCGGTACTCCACAAACTCCAGATCCCTGATGGCGAGCTCGAAGAGACCGGCACATTCCAAGGAATCAATCCGGGAAGGAGCAAGCCGAAGGGAAAGATCACGTTGCCGGTGACATTTGGCAGCGAGTTGAACTTCAGGACTAAGAGGGTCACTTTTGACGTTGCTGACTTTCCATTGCCTTACAATGGGATACTCGGCCATCCAGCACTCGCCAAATTCATGGCAGCCTCTCACTATGCATACAACATGCTGAAGATGCCAGGCCCGATAAGTGTCATCTCTGTCCCTGGCGACAAGAAGGATGCTCTTATCTGCGCCGACAAGATCTACCGAGAAGCAGCAGCCGCAACAGATCGCAAGTCACTTGTCGTTGAAGCTCCCGGGGCGAAGAAGAAGACCAAGTCCGGCAAGAGTTCTGATGCCCACTCCGGCAAGCGCACCTCTTCGGAGTGCTGCGCTACCGTCGAGGACGCACCATCGAGCTCCACCGGCAAGTGTAAGAAGACAATGGCAGCTCCACCAGAGACCAAGAAGGTGTCCGCCAAGGAGGATGGCACTGGTGGTACTTTCACCATCAGTGTCACTCTCGACCCTAAATAGGAAAGCGCGCTATTGCTTTCCTGCGGGCGAACGTCGACGTATTTGCGTGGCAACCGTCTGACATCCCCGGTGTTGCCAGGAAAGTAATCGAGCACCACCTTGCCGTCTGTCCTCATGCGCGGCCCGTCAAGCAGAAAGTCAAGAAACAGGCAGTGGAACGCCAAGAATTCATCGCAGAAGAAATCAAGAAATTGGAAGCAGCAGGCCTTGTCAGAGGAGTGCTCCATCCTACGTGGATGGCCAACCCTGTAGTCGTGCGCAAGGCAAACGGGAAATGGAGGCTTTGTATCGATTTTACCGATGTCAATAAAGCTTGTCCCAAAGACCCATTTCCCTTGCCGCGCATCGACCAGATTGTTGACTCCACGGCCGGATGTGACTTGCTTTCATTTCTTGATGCATACTCAGGATACCATCAGATCTTCATGGCGGAAGAGGATGAGGAGAAGATCGCATTCATCACCCCATGTGGCACATACTGTTTTGTACGGATGCCATTCGGTTTAAAGAATGCTGGTTCAACATTTGCAAGGGTAGTCCATGACGCTTTTGAGCCGCAAATACACAGAAATGTGGAAGCCTACATGGATGACATAGTGGTCAAGAGCAAGGACAAGGCGACTCTGATTCAAGATTTAGACGAAACCTTTGCAAATCTACGCAAGATCAACCTCAAGCTTAACCCCGAGAAGTGTGTGTTTGGAGTCCCCTCCGGCAAGCTTCTTGGGTTCTTCGTGTCTCAGCGGGGAATTGAAGCCAATCCCGACAAGATCAAGGCCATTGAGCAGATTGAAGCACCAAAGCGCGTCAAGGATGTACGAAGACTTGCCGGTTGCGTAGCTGCTCTCAGCATGTTTATCTCTAGGTCTGCTGAGCGCGCCCTGCCATTTCTCAAAATATTGAAAAAGGCAGGTCCAATGAAATGGACTCCGGAAGCAGAGGCTGCACTGCAGGACTTAAAGAGATACCTATCCTCCACTCCAACACTTGTCGCACCTAATCCACAAGAGAAGTTGCTGCTATATATAGCAGCAACCAATCAAGTGGTTAGTGCTGCGTTAGTAGCAGAAAGGGAGGCAGATGATGATCCAGCAACCACGGCAGATGCATCCAGCGACAAGCAGGGGACTTCACCGGCAAGCTTTGGTCCCGACAAAGATGGATCTACGCAGGCGCGTGAGAAGATGCAGAAAAGAATGGTGCAGCACCCAGTTTAATTTGTCAGTTCCCTTCTGCAGGGGGCTAGGTCAAGGTACTCTGGTGTGCAGAAATTGCTTTTCGGTCTTCTCATGGCCTCGAGAAAGCTGCGCCATTACTTCCAAGCACATGAGATCACAGTCGTCACACGTTTTCTGCTGAAAAGGATACTGCAAAATCCAGAAGCAACAGGCAGGATTGTCGAGTGGGCACTGGAACTGTCAAGCTTTGGCCTCAAGTTTGAGAGCACTTCAACTATCCAAAGCAGAGCATTGGCGGAGTTCATAGCAGAATGGACGCCAACACAAGATGAAGAAATTCCAGAAACAAGCATCCCCGTCAAGGAAGCAAGCAAAGAGTGGCTGATGTACTTTGATGGTGCCTTCTCGCTGCAAGGCGCCGGTGCGGGCGTGCTACTTGTTGCACCCACCGGAGAGCGCCTCAAGTACGTAGTCCAGATGCACTTTCCCAAGGAGCAAGCAACGAACAATACCGCAGAGTATGAAGGTTTGCTTGCCGGTCTCAGGATAGCAGCAGACCTTGGGATCAAGAAGCTCATTGTCAGGGGTGACTCACAGCTTGTCATCCGCCAAGTAAGAATTATCAAAGTCCGTTGATGGAAGCTTACGTTGATGAAGTGAGAAAGCTAGAAGAGCACTTTGACGGCCTACAAATGGAACATGTTCCAAGAGCTCAGAACAACTTTGCCGATGGCCTGTCGAAGTGCGCCGCACTTAAGTTACCTGTGGAACCAGGGATCTTTGTGCTCAAACTGACTCAACCGTTTGTAACGCCATCAACTGGACAGAGCAAGAAGAGGAAGTTGATTTCTGGTGACTATTTTCCGGCAGAGCTCCCCGAAGCCACCGCCAAGAAGGTCCTCAAGATCAACACCAAGGGTGCTGAGGAGCAGTCTGCTCCGGGAAGCCCTAGGGTTTGTTCCGTTGAAGCAGACGCTCCCGACAAGTTTTGCTCCGGCAAGCTTGCCGGGGAACGTCAAGATCCGGCTGAGCCGCAGGTTCTCGCCGTAGAAGCGGATGTTCCCACAACAGCAGATGTGCCTTTAGTCCTTGTTGTCGAGCCGCAAGCTCCAGCATGGGCACAGCAGATTGTCCGTTTCCTTCAGACAGGAGCACTTCCCGAAGAGCAAGAAGAAGCTGAAAGAGTAGCCCGGCAGTCAAGTATGTACCAGTTTGTCGACAACACGCTGTACAGAAGAAGACACAACGGCGTGAAATTGAAGTGTATTCACCGGGAAGACGGACAAAATCTGTTGGCAGAGATACATGGAGGCATATGTGGTCACCACATTGGTGCAAGAGCACTTGCCGGCAAAGAGTTCCGGCAAGGTTTCTTTTGGCCGACAGCCCTCCAGGATGCAACTGCACAAGTAACCAAGTGTGAAGCGTGCCAGTTCCATTCCAAGCAGATACACCAGCCAGCTCAAGCTCTCCAGACGATCCCTTTATCCTGGCCATTTTCGGTCTGGGGGCTCCACATCCTCGGCCCCTTTCCCCGAGCTGTCGGGGGCTTTGAGTACTTGTACGTTGCAATCGACAAGTGCACAAAGTGGCCGGAAGTGGAAGCAGTGAGCAAGGTGACAACACAGTCAGCAGTCAAGTTCTTCAGGTCGATTGTTTGCCGCTTCGAGATCCCTAACAGGATCATCACCGACAACGACACGCAATTCACGAGCCGCACCTTCATGCAGTACGTCCCAGATCTTGGCGCCAAGGTCTGCTTCGCTTCTGTTGCTCATCCGAGAAGTAACGGTCAAGCGGAGAGGGTGAATGCTGAAGTGCTGCGCGGGCTCAAGACCAGGACTTTCGACAGGCTGCACAAGTGCGGAAAGAACTGGATTGAGGAGCTGCCGGTGGTTCTTTGGTCGATCAGGACGACGCCAAATCGAGCGACTGGCCAGACACCTTTCGCTCTAGTCTATGGAGCAGAGGCAGTTCTCCCCACGGAACTCGTATACGGGTCACCTCGAGTGCTCGCTTATGATGAGCTTGAGCAAGAGCAGTTGCGATAAGATGACGCGCTGCTCCTTGAGGAGGACCGTCTTCAGGCCGCTGTACGAGCTGCTCGATACCAGCAAACTTTGCCCCGCTACCATAGCCGCAAAGTTAATGCCAGAAGTCTCGAGGAAGGCGACCTTGTTCTTCGGCACGTTCAATCCGCCAAGAATTCCAACAAGTTGACACCGAAGTGGGAAGGCCCTTACCGGGTGAAACAAGTCACTAGGCCTGGCGCTGTCCGCCTTGAGACCGAAGATGGCATTCCGGTGAGCAACTCCTGGAACATTGAGCATCTTCGTAAGTTTTACCCGTAGGGCGCGGTTGCCGGAACCTGTTCCGGCAACCACCTTTTGTACAAGTCTTGCCGATGTTGCATGTAATCCTTTGTACGAAGCCGGGCGCAGACCCCGTGCATAAGTAAAGCTCATGTGCTCCGCACATCTTGTCAATTTCATGGTTTCTACTTTTCTTTGCATGCGTTATCTGACACTTTGTGCAGCGCCTACCCCCGGTAAGCAATAACGAGCCGTAAGGCTCCATATCTTTATTTTCTCTTCCTTCTCTTTCTCAGAGAAAGGAAGGTTCCCTCGCCCATAAGTTTGCCGGGCAGAAAGGAGAAGATAATGGTGTGGACCATTGGTGTGGACCAAGCGTCGTTCGAGGAAGTTTCGCCTTACCGGGAAGCAAAAGACAGAAAAGCTAAGTTGCTAAAGTTTGAGCAATCAGTTTTAAAAATTTTAAGTTATCTTCCTCGAATGACCGTGCTTTGTATGGAAAACCTGTGCGCGGAGGAACCAACTCGTAGCTAGTTGCGCCCTTACTTTGTTTCGAGTCCGCTCAACAACTTAAGTGAGCTGCGACTAGTTGCGACAAGGTTTCTTGTCGGTAGCGGCACCACCAGCAGGCTGCTGACGTCCCGCACTCAGCGCTCGCGGCTAAGGTGCCTGCGCCGACAAGTTCCCTAAAAGCGTAGGGCAAAAACATACAAATGAAGGAATCAAGTAAAGGAAATAACATAGCAATCGCTACCCAAAATAGAGTCATATTACAAGATAGCTTGTCGCAGCTCTAACAGATTGTTCTCATAACATGACCAGCAGTGACAAGAAAAAGAGAAAACGGGCGGCCTAATCTACGCGATCGCCCTCAACCCTCTTGATCCTGCTCACCTTGTCCACAATGGGTGCGACAAGGGCCTTGAGCGCTTCCAGATCAGCATCCGGCGGCAAGGTCCTGAGGACGTTGGTGAGGTTGAGGCCTGGCTTGCGGAAGGCCACCTTCACCAGCACCTTTTGAAGAGCTCCCGCGCAGATCTTGCGCGACTCGTCGGCCAGCTGCTTTGGGATCTTCTCCCGAAGTTGCTGGAGGGCTGACGCCACGCCTTTGAAGAACAAGCTGAGCTTGGTGCTGGGTTGGAGGTGTTCATCGGAGGAATACCCGAGATCCTCCATCCCCAGCTGCGCCAGCTCCCTGTCGATGGCTGCGGCAACATCCACGAGACCCTCAGTCCAGTGCTCCACATTCTCCCTAAAAGTGTTCTAGGCGGCAGCAGCATTCGCTAGCAGCGCCTCGTCGGCCTCGATCTTCTCCTTCAAGGCCACCTCCTGCTCCCTGGCGCCGTCCAGCGTCTTGGTCAAAGTAGTCAGCTTCAATTCAAGATCTGCGTTGGAGTCCTTGGCGGCGCTAAGCTCCTTGCTCCTCTCGGCGAGACGACCCTGCAGCTCGCCATGGGTGTAGGCGTCCTTCTCACGCTCACGCTTGAGCGCGGCAAGCTCCTCGCCGCTCACCTTGAGATCGGCCTCCAGCTGCGCCACTTTCATCTCCAGCTCCTCCTTGGCGGCCTCGGCACCTGCGGCAACATCCTCTGCTTCCTTGAGAGCCCCGCCGAATGTTTGCTCGCGCGCGGAAAGCTCCTCCTCGTGGCTGTCAAGGTTAACCTTCCGCTACGCCAACTCGCCTTCCTGCGCAGACAGCTTCTCGGCAGCAAGCCGCTGTTGCTCTTCAACTTCAGCCTTCTCGAGGAGGAAGGCTTTCCACTCCTCGGCGAGTTGCTCCCGCTCCTTTGCCAGGGACCGGAGACCTTATTGGTTGAGGCCCCAGAGCTCCTCTGCGCGCTTCTCGATGTCCACTCCCGCCTTCGCGACAAGTGCTTCTCGGGATACCAGCTTGGCTTGTCGGGCGCGGTAGAGCGACAACAGCTTCCGTAGCAGCTGCTCCTCCTCAGGCTTGCCGCTGCTGCTGCTCGGCGCGTCGACCAGCGTCAGCCCAGCGGAGGCGAGCAACTCTTCATCAAAGATTTCTCCTTCGATCGGTGCCCTGGAGCTCGACGCCTAGGGGAGCTTGATGAAGACGCCATCTCCGGCCTTCAAATAGGCGCCGGGCTGGGGCTCTTCGGAGCCTGACGCTGCAGCAGCCGCGGAGGGATCGGCGGTCGGCGTAGCGCCTGACGCTCCTGCGGCCTCGGGGCCGTCAGTGCGATCGCCGGACCCCTCACCAGCTTCTGCGGCGGCAGCCTTAGCGGCCTCTCCGCCGGCGAGATCATCAGCGCCGGCTTCTCCTTCGGTGACAGCGACGTCGTCGGTACTGCCGCGCGCGTTCTCCTCGCCGGCGACCTCGGTTTCCATCGGCTCCGTGGCAGATGGACCTGATGACCGGAAAAGGGAGAAAAGTCAAGCAAATATTCAAAAAGAAAATCAGAAGAAGAAGAACCCAAGGGAAGTATTCAAGCAAGAGGATTACCTGTACTAGGATCTATAGTCGTGGTCTCCGCCACCGGGGGGTCGCTGGCATTGTCCCTTGCCGGAGAACTGTCCTTTGCCGGAGATTTCTCCCTTACCGGAAAATTCTCCCTTGCCGAAGAACGCTCCCTTGCCGGGGAATCCTCCCTTGGCGGTGTAGTCGAAGCAGAGGGCATGTCGGGAGCGGCTTCCGGGCACTCCTGGTGAGACTGCTCTGCTCCTACACAAACCAATAGTCAGATGTTAGCAAAGAAAGAGCACCCATGCGCATCTAACAGCAGGAAGTAAACCATATACTTACGCTGGGGGCTGCGCTGGGGGCTGCTTTGGGGAATAGTTGCCGGGTCCGGCAAGGTGGTCTCGGACGCACCCCCTGCTGTCGCGGTGGGTTCGTCCTCGATGACAATCACCGGGACCTTGGCTCTCTTCGCCGCTCTCTGGGCCAGAGTCCTGAAAAGGAATGGGTTCGGAGTAAAGCAAATCAGATACAAGACAAAACAACAAGAATTGAAGAACTACAAGTACAGTAAAGAATCTTACTCTTCCTCTTCCTCGTCGGAGCTGAGCGTGGACAGGTCGAAGTCCGGCCCACCTTCGGCGCGACGAGGCGGAGGAGTAGGTTCCCTTAGCCGCTTGGCGGGAGCAGAAGTGGTGGTCCGGGAGGGCCCCGCTCCAGTTGCCGCAGCGGCATGAGGTGCTCCCGCGGCAACAGTGCTTGCCACGGTGGAGCGCATCGCGCGACGCGGCGGCTGTTGACCGGTCTGCCGCCCCGCTACGTCCACGGCCTTGCGGAGATGCCTTCTTGGTGGAGCTGGGGGCTCCACTTGCGGCGAGCTGTCTGAAGGTGAGAAAGAGGAGGAGTCGATCTTCAACGAGTCGCTCGCACCCTCAGCGGGCTCGCTCAACTCAGCTTCAGGCCCGACAAGCTCTCCCTCGCCGGCAAGCTCCTCTCGCTCGGCAAGGCTTGCCGCCTCTGCTACCTCTGCCTCCTCCACGGTGAATCCAAACTCGCCCGCGGCAGCAGCTGCCGCCGCCTCTTCCAGCCTAGTGGCGATGCGCTGCATCTCCGCATCGGTGGTGTCGTGAGTAAGGCTCTTCTGTTCATCGGGGCGGACCGGCACTTCTACCAAGCCGTCAAAGAACTCCTGCACGACGTCGTCTGCAGGCTCTTGCCAAGTTGGGACAATTCCATGCGAATCGCACAGCGGCATCATTGCACGAATGCGGTCGAGCTAGGAGTTGTTACACAGCGGAACGACGCCCCTCGGCAACATAAACGCTTCGGGATGTTGAGGATCACGCTTGAACAGTTCCAGGAGCATCGCGTCCAGTTCCAGGACAGTGAAGTTGAAGTTGAGGCCCGGGCGCAGCCTCATGATATCCGCCGCATTCTAGAACTCCCAAGGCGGGTCTCCTCCTCTCCTGCAGGGGGGCGATGCGACGGCGAAGAAAATCTGCGCCAATGGCGCCTACGGTGAGCCCGGCAGGCCTGAGGCGTAGGATCCAGGTGACTGCAATCTTCAGCCTATCGTCTTCCGGGGCCACGTTGCTCCAATCGTTGCCGCGCGCTACTGGGCTTGGCGCTGGGCAGTAAAAGGCTGCGGGTTCTCCTCGACAATCCAGCACCAGTCTGCTCTCCATTCTTCCCACTTGCTGCGGAGCTCTCCCTCCAGATAAGCTTCCTTCTTGCCAGTTCTCGAGATCCAGGCGATTCCGCCGGATAAAGGCTCCCCTCTCTCAACTCGGGGCATAAAGAAGTGGCGAAAAAGAGCTACATTTGGATAGACTCCGACAAAGTTTTTGCAGAGATGTGCGAAAACTGCCATGGTCAGAACGGCGTTGGGGGTGAAGTCAAGGAGGCGGAACCCATAGGTGTTCATAATGTCACAAAAAAACTCAGAGAAAGGCGGGCAGAGCCCGCAGTAGAAGAACAACGCGAAGAAGGGATATCCACTCGGAGCCAGTTCCGAAGCGGCAGCTGAGAGTACCTTCGTGCGCGGATGCGCCCGCGTCACCGTCGACCAGAAGAGGTAGTAATACTCCCTCAGCTCCTTCGCGGCGAGATGAGGGGGGAAGATTGCCCGCTCCTTTCGCAGCGCCGCGAGCCGCTGCGCCTCGGCCGACTTCACAACCTTCCCGACTTTTGGAGCCATGGCGGAGGTGGTGAGAGAGATCGACGGCGTTGGTGGTGCCGGTGGCGATGGGGGGCGGGGTGCTGCTCTCTTTCATCTTTGGGAAGAAGGGGGGAGCGGCGTAGATTTTTTGAGATTGGAATAACACTGGCGAGATGGGCGAACTGCCCCTGTTTCCCCTGCTTATAAAGGGGGAGGGGGCAGACGTTCCGTCTTTCCGAATAAAGAAACCACCCACGATGTCTCCCACGACGCCGCATTCGACGCGTGCCGTTCGAGGAGGGCGCGGTGGATACAGAGTGAGATACGGCGTAACCCAGGCCGCGCGTGCCCGTGCCCTGTTTTGGGCCTGGCCCAACAGCGCTCGGCACCGTGTGTGGCCCAGGCCCGGGGGCTCCTGTCGGTGTACTAGAGTAGGGGTACCCTAGTATCCCGAACTTGTGCACGGGCAGTTGCAGCACCCCGCGGCAAGGCTTGCCGGGTGACCGCCAAGGTCCTCCGTGGTTCCTTTGGAGCCATTCAATAACAAAGTATTGAAGCCAAGGAGACAAGGCCCCGGCAAGAGGAGCTTGCCGGGAAGGCCAACCAAGGCATCTCAAGGAACTTGCCGCGACGCGCCACGCGTCCCGGCGAGGCCCGGTGAGTAACAAGCTTCCAGACGCGACAAGACAGCGACCGCGGCAAGGCGCTTGCCGCGGCAAACTACCACTCTGTACCCGCGCTCCAGCACATCCACCAACGTGTCGCCCTGGGACCTTTCCAGGCACGCGTGGCAAGAGGCTGTGCGGCCAGCGGTGCGCGGTGGCAAGCGACGCTGACAAGATTGCCATCATGGCAAGCGATGGCGTCCCTGACGGTCCCTTTTTGCACTATTTGGGCGACGTAGACGGGCATTTAATGCCTTTGTCCCCTGCCGTCAGGGTTAGGTATGATATATTGTACAGGTAGTTGTACCAACCGCAATTCCTTTTCCATTTTTACCCTTGTCTACGTTGCCACCTGTCGGAGACCCCTTTAGCATATAAAAGGAGGCCCATGCGCAACGTAGAGGGGGGTTCGGAGGCAGAAAAACACTCACGCTCGGTCTCGTTAGCAGCTAGTGTGTACTGTAGCACTCAGCGCTCCCGAGCAAGAACTCAATACACTCAGACATGCAGCAGTAGGAGTGTTATCTCTCCGGAGAGCTCCGAAGCTGGGTAAACTGCTCGTGTGCTTCGCCTCGATCTGCTCTTCGTGCGATCTTCGCCCCCCGCCGAACAGAAAGGGGCTCGGTCCGCTGGTCCCATAGGTGTTCGTGGATCAGTTTCCCCGACACAACTTTCCACCGTTCCGTTTATTATGACACGCTTCGTCATTGTCATATTGTTTTGTATGATCATGTAGTTGACATCATATTTGTGGCAAGGCCAACTTTCATAATTATTTCATACATGTCACTCTTGATTCATTGCACATCCTGCACACCGCCGGAGGCATTCACATAAAGTCATATTTTCGTTCTAAGTATCGAGTTGTAATTCTTGAGTTGTAAGTAAATAGAAGTGTGATGATCATCATTATTAGAGCATTGTCCCTTGTGAGGAAAAAAGAGAGGCTTGTATATTCCAATGATGGGCTTCCTCAAATTGCCCTAGGTCTTCATGAGCAAGCAAGTTGGATGCACACCCACTTAGTTTTTCTTTTTGAGCTTTCATAAACTTATAGCTCTAGTGCATCCGTTGCATGGCAATCCCTACTCACTCACATTGATATCTATTTATGGGCATCTCCATAGCCCGTTGATACGCCTAGTAGATGTGAGACTATGTCCCTCCTTTTGTCTTCTCCATAACCACCATACTCTATTCCACCTATAGTGTTATGTCCATGGCTCACACTCATGTATTGCATGAAAGTTGAAAAAGTTTCAAAATACTAAAGTATGAAAAAATTGCTTGGATGAAACCTGGGTTGTGCATGATTTGAATATTTTGTGTGATGAAGATGGAGCATAGCCAGACTATATGATTTTGTAGGGATAAGTTTTCTTTGGCCATGTTATTTTGAGAAGACATAATTGCCTTGTTAGTATGCTTGAAGTATTATTGTTTTATGTCAATATTAAACTTTTGTTTTGAACCTTATGGATCTGAACATTCATGCGACAATAAAGAAAATTACATGGATAAATATGTTAGGTAGCATTTCACATTAAATATTCTATTTTTATCATTTATCTACTCGAGGACGAGCAGGAATTAAGCTTGGGGATGCTTGATACGTCTCCAACTTATCTATAATTTTTTATTGTTCCATGCTATTATATTATCTGTTTTGGATGTTTTACATGCATGATGCTATTTTATATTATTTTTGGGACTAACCTATTAACCTAGAGCCTAGTGCCAGTTCATGTTTTTTCCCTTGTTTTTGAGTTTCGCGGAAAAGGAATACCAAACGGAGTTCAAATAGAATGAAACATTCACGATGATTTTTCCTGGACCAGAAGACAACCAGGAGACTTGGAGATGAAGTCGGAGGAGCCACAAGGCGGCCACAAGGACGAAGGGTGCATCTAGGGGGGTAGGGCGCGCCCCCACCCTTGTGGGCCCCTCGTGCACGCCCTGACCTAATTAATTCACATATATATTCCCATATATCCCAAAACCAACAGGGGCATTCACGAGAACTCTTTTCCGCCGCCGCAACCTTCTGTACCCGTGATATCCCATCTAGGGGCCTTTTTCGGCGTCCTGCCGGAGGGGGATTCGATCACGGAGGGCTTCTACATCAACACCATTTCCCTTCTGATGAAGCGTGAGTAGTTTATCACAGACCTACGGGTCCATAGCTAGTAGCTAGATGGCTTCTTCTCTCTCTTTGATTCTCAATACCTTGTTCTCCTTGATGTTCTTGGAGATCTATTCGATGTAATACTTTTTTGCAGTTTATTTGCCGAGATCCGATGAATTGCTAATTTGTGATAAGCTTATTTATGAATATTATTTGCATCTTCTCTGAATTCTTATATGAACTATCGGTTTGGTTTGGCCAGCTAGATTGGTTTTTCTTAGAATGGGAGAAGTACTTAGCTTTGGGTTGAATCTTGCGGTGTCCTTTCCCAGTGACAGTAGGGGCAGCAAGGCACGTATTGTATTGTTGCCATCGAGGATAAAAAGATGGGGTTTTCATCATATTGCTTGAGTTAATTCCTCTACATCATGCCATCTTACTTAATGCGTTACTCTGTTCTTTATGAACTTAATACTCTAGATGCATGGTGGATAGCGGTGGATGTGTGGAGTAATAGTACTAGATGCAGGCAGGAGTCAGTCTTCTTGACACGGATGTGATGCCTATATTCATGATCATTGCCTTAGATGTCGTGATAACTTTGCGCTACTCTATCAATTGCTCGGCAGTAATTTTTTCACCCACCGTATTATTTGCTATCTTGAGAGAAGCCTCTAGTGAAACCTATGTCCCCTGAGTCTATTTGCCATCATATAAGTTTCCGATCTACAATCTTAGTTTCTGATCTACTTTTCTTGCAATCTTTTACTTTCCGGTCTATAAACCAAAAATACCAAAAATATTTACTTTATTGTTTATCTATCTCTATAAGATCTCACTTTTGCAAGTAACCGTGAAGGGATTGACAACCACTTTATCGCGTTGGGTGCAAGATTGTTTGATTGTTTGTGCCGTTATTCGATGAGTTTTGCATTATCTCCTACTGGATTGATACCTTGGTTCTCAAACTGAGGGAAATACTTATCTCTACTTTGCTGCATCACCCTTTCCTCTACAAGGGAAACACCAACGCAAGCTCAAGAAATAGCAGATGGTAGCCCAACCCGCACCTGAAACAGTCAACCCTCATACTCCCCTCCGCCTGCGACTAGACTGCCGCATCTTCCAGAGCTCCTGTTCGTTCTCGTCCAAGGCCTCATTGTTGTTCTCCGCCTTTGTTCACTCGCCATGTGTAGTGCGCCGCCGTCTGGCGTTGTCAACATGGTCAAGTGATACGTCTCCGTAGTATCTACTTTTTCTAATGCTTTTCCTCTTGTTTTGGACTCTAATTTGCATGATTGGAATGAAACAAACCCGGACTGACGCTATTTTCAGCAGAACAACCATGGTGTTGTTTTTGTGCAAAAATAAAAGTTCTCATAATGGAACAAAACTTTTTGGAGAATTTTTATACAATAAAAGAAAAAAAGCGGAGCCAAGAACCATTGGAGGGGGGCTCTGTGTGAGCACAACCCACCAGGGCGCCCTCCTCCTGTCACGCCCAGGTGGGTTGTGCCCACCTGGTGGTCCCGCAAACCCTGATTCAAAATCTATAAAATCCTATTTTTGGAGAAAAAATCAGGGAGAAGAATAATCGCATTTCACGAGACGCGTCCACTGCCACCTCATGTTATTCATCAGAGAGGGGGATCTTCGATCTTCATCATCATCAACCCTTCTCCATCGCCAATTCCATGATGCTCCCCACCCGGAGTGAGTAATTCCTTCATAGGCTCGCTGGTCGGTGAGGAGTTGGATGAGATTCATAATGTAATCGAGTTAGTTTTGTTAGGGCTTGATCCCTAGTATCCATTATGTTCTGAGATTGATGTTGCTATGACTTTGCCATGCTTAATGCTTGTCACTTTGGGCCCGGGTGCCATGATTTCAGATCTGAACCATTTATGTTATCACCATTATATCTATGTTCTAGATCTGATCTTGCAAGTTATAGTCACCTATTACATGTTGTGATCCCTAAACCTCGGAGTAACAGTATTCAGGATACTTTCTGGTGATGACCATAGTTTGAGGAGTTCATGTATTCACTATATGCTAATGCTTTGTTTCGGTTCTCTATTAAAAGGAGGCCTTAATATCCCTTAGTTTCCATATGGACCCCGCTGCCACGGGAGGGTAGGACAAAAAATGCCATGCAATCTCTTTCCATAAGCACGTATTACAATTTACGGAATACATGCCTACATTATATTTATGAACTAGAGCTAGTTTTGTATCACCCTAGGTTATGACTGTTATCTGATGAATATCATCCAATGAATTCACCGATCCAATGCCTACGATTTTCCTACATATTGATCTTCCTAAGTTACTATTACTACTACTGTTACCACTGCAATCAAAATTATCATATTACTGTGCTACTGATCATATTGTTGTAGATAATTAATCTCTAGGTGTTGTTGAATTGACAACTTAGCTGCTAATACTTGCAAATATTCTTTGGCTCCCCTTGTGTCGAATCAATAAATTTGGGTTGAATACTCTACCCTCAAAAACTGTTGCGATCCCCTATACTTATGCGTTATGAAGACCTTTTTCTGGCGCCATTGTCGGGGAGCATAGCTATATTTGTTGAGTCACCTGGGATTATTATCTATTTATCACTATGAAGAATCTGAAGGATACAAAAACCAAGCTCGTTCCCTCTAGGACGAGGCGAGGTAAGGAACTGCCATCACACTCTGCACTTGATTCACCTTCTGTTTTGAGTAGACTTGCAACACCACCACATGCTCTTAATCCTGATATGTCACAAGTTATTGATGATGCTACTTATATGAATGCTACTCATGATGATGCTAGTATCCTGCTTGATGATGGTGTGACACTAGGTGATTTTCTTGATGAACAAATTGCTAGAGCTAAAGAGAATGAAATTACTGAAACTGATGAGATACTTGAAACTGAAAATCTTGAAACACCTATTAGACCTAGCCCTCCTAGATATTAAATGCCTAAGATACCTGAAGGTTATGTTATGGATGAGGAGACAACTAGAGATTTTCTTGCTTGCAATGATAGAGATGGTCTTAAGAAATTATTATGCAAACTGAAAGAGAAATCTTTGAATGCTAGAATGAAATGTGATCCTAAGTTTGCTACTTCATCTATCTTTGTTGATGATAAGGATTATGAATTCTCTGTTGACCCAAAGTTAATTACTTTGGTTGAATCTGACCCCTTCCATGGTTATGAAACTGGAACTGTTGTGGCACACCTTACTAAATTAAATGATGTAGCCATCCTATTTTCTCATGATGAGAAGATTTGTTACTATTATATCCTCAAATTATTTCCATTCTCATTAAAGGGTGATGCTCAGATATGGTACTATACTCTTGCTCCTGGTTGTGTGCGTAGTCCCCAGGATATGATTTATTACTTCTGTGAAAAATATTTTCCTGCTCATAAGAAACAAGTTGCCTTACAGGAAATATTTAAATTTTTGCAAATTGAAGAAGAGAGTCTCCCATAAGCTTGGGGGAGGCTTGTCGAATTGCGTAATGCTTTGCCTGATCATCCTCTTAAGAAAAATGAAATACTTGATATATTCTATAATGGACTAACCGATGCTTCTAGGGACTTCCTAGATAGTTGTGTTGGTTGTGTTTTCAGGGAACGATTTGTTGAACTAGCCGAGGAATTATTGAATAATATATTGAAAAATTATGATGATTGGACTCTTCCTGAACCACCGCATAAACCCACTCCAAAGAAGATGGGTATCTTATATCTTAGTCTGGAAGATATGCAATAGGCAAAGAAATCTATGAAGGAAAAAGGTATTAAAGAAGAGGATGTTAAAAATTTACCTCCTATTGGATAAATACATGGACTTGATACACCACCACCCAAGGTGGTAGAGGTAAACTCTTAATGACATTTGATGAAAGAGACATATAATATGCATCCTAGTCAATGCCTTTATGAGTTTGTTGATTACATTAGAAAGCAAGATCACTTCAATGAAAATGGTATGAAACAACTGAAATATAATTTTGATATGATTTCTCGCTTGAGTGACTTGCTATTTAGAATCTCCAATGATGTAAGAGGCATAGGAAAACATGCTTCTATGGTTCATACTCAGTTAGAACAAGTTGCTAAATCTCAAAGAGAATTGCTTGAGGAAATGAATAATATTATCAATGATCATGCTATTAGAGTAGTAACTAGAGGAGGTGGAATGACTCGGGAACCACTTTATCCTGATGGTCATCCTAAAATAATTGAACAAGACTCTCAAAGAATCAACACTCATGCACCTAGTTCGTCTAAGAAGAAAAAGAAAAAGAAAAATGATAGGACTTTGCATCCTTCTAGTGAACCTACGATGGAAAAACCTCCTGATAATAATGATGTTTCTATCTTTGATGCTGAAACTCAATCTAGTAATGAACATTCATCTAGTATAATGAAAAAGATAACGAGGATGTTCATGAATACATTCAACCAAACAATGATAAAGAACTAGATAATGATGTTGAGATAGAACCAATTGTTGATCTTGATAACCCACAACCTGAAAATAAAAGATATGATAAAAGAGACTTTGTGGCAAGAAAACATTCATGGGAGAGAAAGACAACCATGGGTTCAAAACCCATGCCCTTTCCACCTAAATCAACTAAAAAGAAAGATGATGAAGAATTTGAACGCTTTGCTGAAATGCTTAGGCCAATCTTTTTGCGCACTCGCTTGCTGATATTTTAAAGATGGCCCCTTATGCAAAATACATGAAAGACATCTTCTCTAATAAAATAAAAATACTTGAATCTAAAATCTCCACCATGCTTGCTAACTATTCTTTTAAGGATGGAGTACCTAAAAAACATGGAGATCTGGAAATACCAACTATACCTTGCTCCATCAAAAGAAATTATGTCAAAACTGCTTTGTGTGATTTTTGAGCTGGCGTTAGTGTTATGCTTTCTCCTTATATAAAAGACTTGATTTGAATAAACTCACACCTATAGAAATATCTTTGCAAATGGCTGACAAATTAACTGCCATACCTATTGGTATTTGTGAGGATGTGCTCGTTGTTGTTGCAAATGTTACTATTTTAACTGACTTTCTTATACTTGAGATGCCCAAGGATGACAACATGTTGATTATACTTGGTAGACCCTTCTTGAATACTGCAGGGGCTGTTATTGATTGCAATAATAGCAAGGTCACTTTCCATATCAATGGTAATGAGCATACGGTGCACTTTCTGAAGAAACAATTCCAAGTGAATGGTATTAATGTTATTGAAAACTCTCCGACAATCACTATTGGAAGTTTTCAACTACCTCTTCCTACTGCCAAAAAGAAATATGAAATGCCTATTGTTGGGGACATGCATATCCCTGTGATCATTTTTTAGAGGTATGAAGTTGATGAATTTAGTAGGCACTACCTTCTGCTCCCAACTTTTATTTTATGTTTTTCTTAGTTAAATAAAATAAAATGCCATGTTCATCCTGTTTTCTGGATTTTCCGTGCAATAAAAAATTGACCCAAAAATAAAAGTTCTCAGAATGCCCTGAAAGTTTAATACGATTTTTTCTGAATATTTAATATTTTTGATGCAAATAACATCAGAGGGGGTGCATCAAGTGAGCACAACTCACCTGGGTGCGCCAACAGCCCTAGGCGCGCCCTGATGGGTTGTGGTCCCCACGTGGGCCCCCTCACTTATGTCTTTAGCCCATGTTATCACCTACCTATAGAAAAGATCACCATTCCTCTCTCTCTCTATCTATCTATCTATCTATCTATCTATCTCGTGGTCTTGCTCTCTAACCCACGGATTTCAATCTCTTTGCTCGAAGCTCCGTTTCCGAAACTGTTTTGGGGGATTGCTACTTGGTATGTAACTCCTCCATTGGTCCAATTAGTTTTTTCTTTAGTGGTTTATATTTTGAATAATTAGCTACTCTTGGTGCTGCTATAGATGAGCTTGCATGTTGAATTCTTAGAGTTCTAAGTAGTTTGAATGCTCAATATAACCTCTATGCATGCTTATGAGTAGTTGCTACCAATCTTGTGAAGTTTTGTTGACAAACATTTTGTGGACTAAAAATTTCAGAATTTTATTTATAGGAATAAGATGAGTTTCTTTAGGAAGTTTGCTTCCAAGAAGAACTCCAAGGGAGTCATTGGGGAATCATCGAATAGAGACCTCCATACTCGGAGAATGGCGGAAGTGCGCCCGTGTGAATGGCCGCACAACCCCTTCATGGATGGAGTCGGAATCCATCAAGAGTTCACACAATTTGCTGCTAGTCCTGGCCTCACCAACTTCATCGTAGCTGAGTGTGAAAAATACCATCTCCTTACAAATTCCTTTGTGCGAAGCATCCATTTTCTGAGTAGGAATAACCCTCCTGAGGTGCAGTTTAATTTATATGTTGAAACCCGTCAGATACCACTTTTGGAATTTTGTGATATATGTTTGATCCCTTCTGACAGGGAAATAAGGGAGCCTAGGCCTGCAGAGTTCGAGGACTTTTATCGTACTATGTCTGTGGGAGATGAGAGAGGGGTGTCGAGTGTTACTCCCACTAGCTTGCAGTTTCCTTCTGTGCATTATTTTGCTCTATTCATTATGAAGTGTGTATTTGATAGAGAGAAGGTTGGTGCACTTAATGCCCCTGATTTCGCTGTCTTACGACGTGTACTATACGATGATAACACTAATAGCCTAGGAGCTATTATTGCATGTTTTCTACACCTTAACAGGACTAAGGGTAAAATGCATGGCGGTATTTGTGCCACTTGTTTAGCAAGTAACTTTAACGTTCAGATACGCCAACATGATTATCACTTGCCAAAGGTTTACTTAGATCGCCAGGCTATGGCAGTTCATCAATTTATTGATGGTGAGAACATTGATACTCATATTCCCTACAACCTTGTTTTTGTGAGGATACCCATGATATTATTCCGTTGCATGCACCTGCTTTGTTTGATTCTATTGCTAGGGGCAGATACAGGATCATGCCAGATCACATCATTGCCTACCGAAATGGCCAGGCGGTAGCAGCGGAGGAGCCTCAGGAGTGGGACGCTCAGATGCCCGCTCCGCAACACTTTAACGTGGGACCAGAGGGCTACTACGAGTGGTGATTACCAAGCTAAACCAAAAGACTAAGCTTGGGGGAGTACGTGTTTCCGTCGACATTACATTCATGTTCACACATTTCATTCCAGTTGTCGGTGTCCACAATTTTTCGTTGTTTTATCCATGCTAGATTTAATTTCTCACTTTCTTCTTGTGTGTTTGAAAAACTTTGAGAAAACCCAAAAATATTTCTTGCTTATTTCGGTTTTTCTATCTAGTTTAGTTAGTTGTAGTATTAAAAAAATCCAAAAAGATTTCCTTGTTCTTCTTTTTGCTTGTTGCGAGCTCTCCCGTGTAAATAGTTTTTCTCGTTTTTGTTTTCCCCTTTAATTTGCTTTGTCCAAGAAAAACTAAAAACTCCAAAAATATTTTAGTGTGTTTCTCTCCAATTATTTTCCTTTTTATTGAATCATACCGAGGAGAAGACCACGATGAAATTGTTGAGTGTCTCTCATATGCATTATTGTTGATCTAACGAGGAGCCAAAATTACCTTGTCTTCTCCTTCTGAATAAAATGTTTGCAAATTCCAGCTTAGTCCACGACACTCTTGCACTATTATTATTTTCATATCATTTGGTCGTGCATGTGAAAGGCAATAATGACAATATTTTATGAACTGGTTGTGGTAGAGAGAAATGGGTATGAACTCAACTTGTTCTATTTTTATAAATATGTTTAACCTAGTATCCATGATTCATCCTATTATGATTAAACATCTTTGTAATGAAAATTAGAGATTATAGTTTCTCATGCCATGTTTAAGTAGCTAGGAGTGTATAATGATTTATCTTGGATGTCAACATGCATTTAAATGATAGTGATGTGGTATGATGATATGGTATCCTCCTTCAATGTTCGAGCGGTTTGACTTGGCACATGTTCATGTATGTAGTTGAATCGAAACCAACATAGCCTCTTTGATATTTATGTTCATGGTGTCCATATCCTACTCATGCTAGTATCCAATGTTACTTACGCATAATGCATGTTCATGACCGTTTTCGCTCTCTAGTTGGCCGCTTCTCAACCTATTTGCTAGCAGTTGCCTATACTAAGCGTGAATACTGCTTGTGCATCAAAATCCTAAACCCAAGTCATTCCAGATGAGTCGACCATATATCTACCTATATGCGGTATTACCCTGCCATTCTAAGTAAATTTGCATGTGCCCACCTCTAAAAACTTCAAATAAACTTTCGTTTTTGTGTGCCTGGATTGTTCATAGAGCGATAAGAGGTAGTCAAAATTTTCCATGCTAAGCGGGTTATTCTCATGATGAGTGTTTACTCACTCGTCCTTGCATGAGAGGGGCGGTAATAGGGATTCCCGGCCCCGAACTCAAAAATTGCAAATAATTAAACAAAACTCCCCCATGACTGATGTTGGTATGGATGGTACCGTGGATTTGTCTATTCTGGAGTGTGTTTGTTGGTGGAGGGGAGTAAACCTTTACTTTTATCGCTTGGGAACCGCCGCTAATGTGTTTAGCAAGGAAGATATCGATAATTAATGTCGTGAAGTAAGCAGGAAGGGCACATTTGTCAAAATTTCATTTATCTCTATTTAAAAAATCTGAGCTCTGACACCCGCTGGAAATCCCTACTTCCCTCTGCGAAGGGACTATCTATTTAATTTTATGTTGTGTCATCACCTTCTCAAATAAGCGCCAGATTTGATAGCATTATTGTCATCCTCATGCATTGTGTATAGCTAATGTCGGGTGCATCATGACTGGATCTTTCTTACCATGAATTACAATGTTTAGTCGCCGCTTGAAATTTGGAGGTGCTTTGCATTTATTTTTTGCGGTCTCAGAAAGGGCTAGCGAGATACCACTATTGTCATATTATATCATGGTTGTTTTGACAAAGTGTTGTCATTTGAGATATCTTATTATTGCTCGCTAGTTGATTATGCCGTTGATATGAGCTAATATGTTTTTTAAGAGTTATTGTTGACATGGTTAGTCATAATCTTTGCTAAAAACTTGGGTGCTACTTAAGTTTATTTGTGTAAACAAGAGCAAAAGAGTTCGTAAAAGTTTTTCTTTTTCACTTTCAGTTTATCAATTGAATTGCTTGAGGACAAGAAAAGGTTTAAGCTTGGGGGAATTGATACGTCTCTGTCGTATCTACTTTTCCTAACGCTTTCACTCTTGTTTTGGCCTCTAATTTGCATCATTTGAATGAAACTAACTAGACTGGCGTTGTTTTTAGCAAAACTACCATGGTGTTGTTTTTGTGCAGAAATAAAAGTTCTCGGAATGGAACGAAACTTTTTGGAGAATTTTTGTACAACAAAAGAAAAATAATGGAGCCAAGAACCACCGGAGGGGGGGGGGCTGGGTGAGCACAACCCACCATGGCGCGCGCCCCTCCTCGCACGCCCAGGTGGGCTATGCCCACCTGGTAGCCCCGCAGACCCTGATTCCAACTCTATAAAATCCTATTTTTGGAGAAAAAACCAGGGAGAAAGAATTATCGTGTTTCACGAGACGGAGCCGCCACCACCTCCTGTTCTTCACTGGGAGGCCAGATCTGGAGTCCGTTTGGGGCTCCGGAGAGGGGGATCTTCGATCTTCATCATCATCAACCCTTCTCCATTGCCAAATCCATGATGCTCCCCACCAGGAGTGAGTAATTCTTTCGTAGGCTCACTGGTCGGTGAGGAATTGGATGAGATTCATCATGTAATCGAGTTAGTATTGTTAGGGCTTGATCCCTAGTATCCATTATGTTCTGAGATTGATGTTGCTGTGACTTTGCCATGCTTAATGTTTGTCACTTTGGGCCCGGGTGCCATGATTTCAGATCTGAATCGTTTATATTATCATCATTATATCTATGTTCTAGATCCGATCTTGCAAGTTATAGTCACCTATTACGTGTTATGATCCCTAAACCCTGGAGTGATAGTATTCGGGATACTTCCTGATGATGACCGTAGTTTGAGGAGTTCATGTATTCACTGTGTGCTAATGCTTTTTCCGGTTCTCTATTAAAAGGAGGCCTTAATATCCCTTAGTTTCCATATGGACCCCGCTGCCACGGGAGGGTAGGACAAAAGATGTCATGCAAGTTCTTTCCATAAGCACATATGACAATTTACGGAATACACGCCTACATTATATTTATGAAACGGAGCTAGTTTTGTATCGCCCTAGGTTATGACTATTATATGATGAATATCATCCAACGAATTCACCAATCCAATGCCTACGATTTTCCTACATATTGATCTTGCTATGTTACTATTACCACTACTGTTACCACTGCTATGAAAATTATCATATTATTGTGCTACTGATCATATTGCTGCAGATAATTAATCTCCAAGTGTGGTTGAATTGACAAGCCAGCTGCTAATATGTGCAAATATTCTTTGGCTCCCCTTGTGTAGAATCAATAAATTTGGTTGAATACTTTACCCTCAAAAACTTTTGTGATCCCATATACTTGTGGTATATCATCAACAACCGAGAGGAATAAGGAGATGATTGTATGTGGAGAGGATGACAGTAAGGACCTACTAGGGTCATGGAAATACGCAAGCAAGTGCCTTGTTATTAGTACAAGGCAAAAAATGATTCCTCCTATGGTTTGACATCTACTCCCTCCGTCCCATAATATGGTCTTATATTAGTATCTATAGTAGTATCAAAAACGGTCTTATATTATGGGACGGAGGGAGTATGTCCCACGCCATTGTCAACGTAGTCAATAAATGAGAGAATTACACAACAAGCGGCTGACACCAGGACCCATCAAGTCGTGCAGTTGTTATTTAGTTTTGGAGACAGAGTAGGGTATCAACGGGGTTGTGCGGGGGCTGTGGCCTGTCTAGCCCAGGCTTTTATTTTATGTTTACCACATGATGATCCTAGTTTTTTTCTATGTGAAAATGGCTAGCCCGGTTATATTTTTTAAAGAATACCCAATAGAGGCCTACTTGCTTTTCTCATACCTACTGGGCAGCAAATCTTTCAAGATGAGAGGGATGTATTCGCTTGCCCAGAAAATGGGCTATAAGTAGTAAGAAATGGGTTGTAAATTTTAAAAACACAACAAACCGGCAATTAGTTTCAATAATCATTTATTTAGGATTTTGAGATTTCAAATTCCATTGTTTTTGCGAGGAAAAATAGGTTGGATTTTAAGTTGATATAAATTTATTTTTTAAATTAGTTTGAATGCCACTCGAAATTTCGGGATTAAAAACAGTTTGGAACGCTCCAAAATATGCTAAATTTCGTTGAAGTTTTTAACCATGGTCAGATTATGGGTTGTAATGCTAACAAAAAGAATATGGGCTTCAAAAAAATTCTTAAGAAATAGCAAATGGGCTGTTATTTTTGGAGAAATAATGGCAGATGGGTTGTATGCTATTTTCCACATATTTGAGGCTAACTTGTGGGCCTACTAGGTTAAGGCGTACACTTTCCTAAAAAAGAATAGGTTGACGCGTACGCGAGGCCATGTCAACTTAGTCAACACGAGAGAGGAGTGACTGTTGGATGTCCATCCAATGGCTGTCGTGCTTCTTCAATCTCTGTTCTTCCTGCTCCAGCCGCCTAAACCAGCGCCAGTGGGACTACCTCCTCCTGCCTCCCATGACCGGTTCTGCTGCCACGCAGGCCTCACTGCCCCACCCTACTCCTATCGCTGGCCTGGCCATCCCTGTACTGACCCATACCTCTTGTTATTCTCCGGCGACGGCAGCCTCACACTGGAGCCAAACCAGTAAACCCTCATACTCCCTCCCCGTGGGAAACAACTGCCGAGTCTTACCCGGCTCCGGGTCATTCCCTTCCTAGGCATCGCCATCGTCCACCACCTTGGTGCTCTCGGTGCAGCGTAGTCAATGTGGTCAAGGAACAACTTCTATTTGACGAGGACTGTCTGTGGAGAGGCTGGCAGCTGGGTCCACGGCCGCACACAAGGAAGTGCCTCCTTATTATGCTCAAAATAATGACTCCTCCGCCTGGCATCAGGGACCCACCGGAAGGGCATCTCTGTTTCAGGAAAAAAATGTTTCTCCCACTAACAGCTAGGACCCACCAGCTATATCTTCGCACTCAAGGAAGTGCCTCCTTATCACATGAAAACAAATGCTTCCTTTCCCTGACAGCTGGGACCAACTAGCTACATCTTCATACGGAAGGAAGTGCCTCCTTAGTACATGCACGAAAAATGACGCCCCTTGACAGCTGCGACCCACCATGTCGAAGGGTATGTACTGTTATCTGTCTGGTCGTGAACATGTACATACATAGCGGTCGATCGGTCTCTCTGTAGCGATGAACCATGACCGAGTAAGAAGCGACACGTGTCGTAGTAGAGCCGTCGACATAGCATGTCACCTAGTCTGTCTGTACCGTGCAAACGCACGTACAGTCAAACTCCAAGAAAGTAAATACGGCTATGTACGTACATACGGGCAGGGTCTCGAATGCGTACAACAATGGCATCTTGTTCATCGACAGCCAACCGGCTGGGTCGGAACGAAGGAAACAACATCATGTTCATCGGGACGCAACCGACTCGGTCGAAATACATCCTGTTCATCGGGAGCCAAAACATCCTTCTGTTCAACTACGTATGGTCGAAACGGGGTTCTGCTCATCGGGAAAGGTCTGGCATACCGCAATACGTAGGAAACGGACTTATGTTTGAGTGCCTATTGTCGAAACATGGTCCTATTGATCGGGAGGGGTGTCGCATACCACAAAATGGAGGAAACAAACTTCTGTTCGGGCACCTATGGTCGAAACGGGGTCTTGTTGATCGGGAGGGGTCTGGTGTACCGCAAAACAAAAGAAACGAACTTCTGTTCGAGCGCCTACGGTCGAAATGGTGAACTATTCATCCACCGTCTACTGCCTCGCTCCAGCCTCCACGAGCTACTTTTCATCCACCGTCTACGGCCTCGCTCCAGCCTCCACGGGCTACTGTTCATCCATTGTCGACTACCTCCAGCCTCCACCTACTACTATTCATCCATCGTCGACTTCCTCCAGCCTCCACCTGCTAGTTTTCATCCTCCGCGACTTCCTCCTGCCTCCACTAGCCACTTTTCATCCAGCCTCCACTGGCCACTATTCATCCAGCCTCCACGGGGTCCTGTTCATCCACCCCCAGCCGGCTGGGGGTGGGGCAGCCTCCTAAGGATCCTATTCATCACAGCAAATGCCTACTACCACGGGGTCATGTTCATCCAACCCCTACCGGGAACCGTTCATCCACAGCCAACCAACCGGCTGGACTCACCACGTCTTGACCCGTTCTACATATCGCGCGCGCGGCAGCGGCGGGCACTGTTCATCCAGAGGGAACCCCAACACCCCGGCTGGCTACGTCTCGCACACGGGGGCTCGATCGGCTTCAGTGAGCAGCGAGAACAATCGATCAATAGGGTAAAGTTAGTAGGAAAGGAATCAGTTGGTTTCAGTTAGCAGCGAAGGGATCGATCGATTCGCATGTAGTGGGATCGATCGCTCGTGTTTAGTACATAGCTAGTGCAATTGGTCAGGTTCAGCAAGCGAACACCTCGCTCGGGTTCAATTAGTGAGCGTCTCGCACACACGCGCGTACGAGAGAGAAACGGGCAAACCACACTGTATCGCGCGGCCCCGACCACCCACCATAACTGAGAACTCCCCAAAATTTTCCTCACCCTCACTTCTACCATGATTTTTTATGTCATGGATGGGCCAAAGAATATCATGCAGGTGCATCCCCGGCCCACCCAGGACGAAAAACCCATTTTTCTATCATGATTTTTTGTCATAGAAGTAGGAGCCGCCATATCTATGATGAAACGTGTTTTTGTCACAATTATCGTCATAGAAGTGTCATAACCATTACAGAAAAAAATTGTTCAGGCCGTAATGTCACGGATGTGCATTTTTTTGTAGTGAGGACTCCAAGACCGTCAAGGAGAACATTGTATTTAAGATCAAAGAGAGAGAAGAAGCCATCTAGCTACTAGCTATGGACCCATAGGTTTGTGGTGAACTACCCACGCATCATTGGAAGGGTAGCAATGGTGATGTACAAGCCCTCTGTGATTGATTCCCCCTCTGGCAAAGTACCGGAGGAGGCTCCAGATGGGATCCCTAAAAAAATAGAAGCTTGCAGCGGTGGAAAAAGTGTTTCTTAGGTGCCTCCATGGGGTTTCTCGATTTTAGAGAATTTAAGGAGGTGGAATTAGATCAGACGGAGCCACGTGGAGCCCACAAGGCATCAGGGCGCTCCTACCCCCTGGGCATGCCTTGCTGCCTTGCCGTCTCCTTGCTTCCCGTCTAGTCTCCTCCTGAAGCTTCCAGGGTCTCTCTTGTCCACAAAAAAGTCATGAAAAAATTTCGTAGCATTTGGACTCTGTTTGGTACTAATTTCCTGGAAAACCAAAAACAAGCAAAAAAACAACTGGCACTTGGCACTAGGTTAATAGGTTAGTCCCAGAAAATGATATAAAATAGCATATAATTGCATATAGAACATCCAAGATTGGTACTATAATAGCATGGAACAATAAAAAAATATAGATATATTGGAGACGTATCAACCCTCCCCAAGCTTAATTCATGCTCGTCCTTGAGTAGGTAAGTGATAAAACATATTTTTTATGTGGAATGCTACCTAACATGTTCATCATGTAATCTTTCTTTTATGGGATGAATATTTGGATCCCACTTATTCAAAACAATAGTCTATAAATTGACATAAAGACATCGCTACTCAGGCATACCAACAAACAATCATGCCTTTCAAAATAAATATGCTAAAGAATGTTATCACTACAAAATCATATAGCCTTTTCATGATCCATCTTCTTAACACAAAATATAAATCATGTACGTCCCTGGTGTTAGTCAAGCAATTAGCTCATAATTTTTAACGTGCCTCAACATTTTCAATCCCCGCTCAATATATGAGTGCAAGTCATGGACATGGCACTATGGGTGGAATAGAATGCGGTGGTAGTGATTAATATGGAGAACACAAAAAGGAAGATAGTCTCACATCGACATGGCTAATCAACGGGCTATGGAGATGCCCATCAATTTATGTCAATGAGAGGAGTAGGGATTGCCATGCAATGGATGCACTAAGAGCTATAAGTGTATGAAAGCTCAAATTGAAAACTAAGTGGGCGTGCATCCAACTTGCTTGCTCATGAAGACCCCGGGCATTTGAGGAAGCCCATCATTGGAATATACAAGCCAAGTTCTATAATAAAATTCCCACTAGTATATGAAAGTGACAACATATGAGACTATATGAAAAACATGGTGCTACTTTGAACTGCAAGTGTGGAAAAGGATAGTAACATTTCTCCTTCTCTCTTTTTTCTCTCATTTTTTGTTGGACTCTTTATTTATTTATTTTCTCACTGGAATAATGCTCTAATAATGATCATCATCACACTTCTATGTACTTACAAATCAATATTACAACTTGATAAAACTAAAACATATGACTCTATATGAATGCCTCTGATAGTGTACCGGGATGTGCTATGATGCTAGCGTAACATGTATGATAATGATAAACGGTGGCTAAGCCACAAATGCTATGTTAGCTATATGATCATGCAAAGCAATATGACAATGATGATGTGTGTCAAAATAAATGGAGCGGTGGAAATTGCATGGCAACATATCTCAGAATGGCTATGGAAATGCCATGATAGGTAGGTATGATGGTTGTTTTAAGGAAGATATAAGGAGGCTTATGTGTGATAGAGTGTATCATATCACAGGGTTTGGATGCCCTGGAGAAGTTTGCATCGACTCTTGAGGTGAGAAAGGTCAATGCATGATACCGAAGGGGCTAGCAAATTGCGGAAAGTTGAGAGCGCGTACAATCCATAGACTCACATTAGTCATAAGGAACTCACATACTTATTGTGGAAGTTTATTGGCCCTCGATGCAAAGTACTACTATGATGCCCCTAGGGGGATGTTGGTAGGAGTTGACCATCGCGGGCCCCGACCTTCACGCAAAGACACTCAATAATAAATCATGCTCCAACTTCTTACCATCACCAGAGACTATACGTGCATGCTTCGGGAATCACAAACCTTAGCACCAATATTTTTTACTAAACCACAATTATTCACTAGTACAACTCCCATATTACCATCTCCATATCTCAAAACTATTGCAAGGTATCAAACTTATCAGATTCAGTGACCTACACGAAAGATTTTATTATGTCCCTCTTGAATACGTGTCATATTAGGACCAATTTCATAACCCGTACATATCGCCATTACTATTTAATAGACTCTCAAAAGATGTAAGTGAAGCATGAGAGTACAACTATTTCTTTAAAATATAACCACGCTCGTGCTCTAAAAGATGTAAGTGAAGCACTAGAGCAACTACCTAGCTCAAAAGATATAAGTGAAGCACAAAGAGTATTCTAACAAATCGCAAATAAATGTGTGTCACTACAGGAATCAACTTATTTTCCGTCTGCCATGGCAGATGGCAAAGGCACCAAAAGCGGACGGCAAAGCTCTTTGTCCTCTGCCACCGATGGCAAAGCTGCCCAACAAAGAACATGATGGTAAACAGGTTCTTTGTCATATGCTTTCCCAAAGCGGAGGGAAGAGAACCTTTGTAGTTCGTGGCAGACGACAAAGAATCTAGACGGTAACGAACAGGCGTTAGCCACGTTAGGTGGCTAATGGCAGCCTTTGTCGTCTGCCAGCAGATGGCAAACGTTGCCTCCCCTTTGTCGTCTACCATAGACGGCAAAGGAACCAAATGGTATAGCTCCCAAATTGCACAAGTTGCTGCCACGTGGCCTGTTTGTTGTCTGTGGCAGACGGCAAAGAGGCTGCATTGCCTCTTTTTTCGGGTTTTTTCTTATATCCAAGAAATTTCACAGCAATATATATATATATATATATATATATATTTCACAGGGCAATTTAACAGCACACATATGACATATCCAACACTCAAGTTTCATGAATACATAACCAACACATAGTTCCATCCATACATATTGCAATAGTTTCACATTGTTCATCCAACACCTATCCATCCATCCATATAACAAGTTCCACATTGTTCATCGATACGAAAGAAAAGCAGAAAGGGAAAAGAAGCACTCCATCCATGCAAGCTTCAGTGAAGTAAATGAAATCTGCAAAATGGGAAACAAGAAAGTTAGAAGAAGAAGACTAGAAGAAGAAGAAGAAAATGAAGAATAAGAAGAAATCATACTTAGGGAAAATGGAGATAACCTAGCTAATTATGCCATTTTTGAGTGAACTAAGCATATTATGCCATTTTTGATATAAAGCAGCTAAGTATAGGTCATTATTAAGCTAACCTAGGTAACTAAGCATATTAGAGCTAACTTCGAGCTAACTTAGGTCATTTTGGAGAAGAAGAAGAAGAAGAAGAAGAAGAAGGTTTTTACCCTTTTCCTTCTCATTCTTCTTCATTTATTCTCTCTTTTTCTTCTCTTTCTTCTTCTATTCTTTCTTTTTCTCCGCTTCCTTGTTTTTCTTCTTCTTATTCCATATTTGTGTCACTTTAGAGCTTACATAAGTAATTATGACATTTTTGAGCTAACTCAGCTTATTATGTCAATTTGGAGTAAAATAAGGTAAGTATAGGTCATTTTTGTGCTAACATAAGTAATTATGTCATTTCTGATCATTTTGGAGCTAACCTAGCTAAAATGGACCATATTGGAGCTAACCTAGGTAAACTTAGTCATTTTGGAGCTAACCTAGGTAAAATGGATCATATTGGAGCTAACCTAGGTAAAATGGGTCATTTTGGAGCTAACCTAGCTAATTATGCCATTTTTTGAGTTAACTAAGCATATTATGCCATTTTTGACATAAGTCAGCTAAGTATAGGTCTTTATTGAGCTAACCTAGGTAACCAACCATATTAGAGCTAATTTAGCATTTTAGATCTAACTTAGGTCATTTTGTAGCTAAGTTAGGTAAGATTGATCATTTTGGAGCTAATTAAGCTTATTATGTCATTTTCGAGGAAAACAAGCCAAGTATATGACATATATGAGGTTACCAAGGTTATTATGCCATTTCAAACCTAAGTAAGCTAATTATGCCATTTTTTACATAAGTAAGCTAAGTGTATGTCATTATTGAGCAAACCTAGGTAACTAAGCATATTAGAGATAACTTAGCATATTAGAGCTAACTTAGGTCATTTTGGAGGAAACAAAGCTAAGTATAGATCATTTTGGAAATAAGTAAGCTAATTATGTCATTTGGAGGAAGATAATCTAAGTCTAAGCATTTTGCAGGAAATAAAGCTAAGTCTAGGTCTTTATGCATTTGGTAAGCAAAACACTAGAGAAAACTTACCGTCATCACGAAGGTGAAGCACCAACGTGGCTCATGCCGGTACCACCGCCTAGGGAAGGATCATGTGATGCTTGTCTGGAGGCACGCTGCACCAAAGATCATTTGCAATGTCTCGTTAGCATGACGACACTCAAATGTTAATACTAGTAACTACTAACCACTGTTCAAGATATCTTTCGATATTCTGATAAACCAGCCGATTTATCGCTTATCGTTGCCTGGCCGATAAGATAAATCGGCCGATAAATTAGCCGATATGGCGATAAATCGTCTGATATGCCGATAAACTGGCCGATTTACCACTTATCTTGGGTCGACCGATAAGTTCCCGATAAGCGATATCCCCAACATTGCTACTAACCATTCAAATTAAACTCATCGTGGTCCCCGGAGCAATCTCTGGCATCGGAGGAGGGGTCTGACCGGCCTTCTGGCACACAGACTACACATTTGGTTTTCACGGGTCAGTCATACAAGTTAATAATGAAAAGAACATTAAGTGAATGACTTCTCTAATATGCAGAAGAAACTTACCACGGGGAGCTCATACATGACCCGGTTCTGCATGTCATTCCGAGCCCTCTCCTCCTCCATCAACCTTGTTGTCCTCTCCTCCAACTCCCACTGCTTCTCCTCCGCCTCCCAGACCCTCTCCGCTAGAAGCGCCTGGGTTCTATCTCTCTCACTCTGGAGTGCAGCCCGCAACACCACTCCTCGTTAGCATTGTAGTCATCGATGGCTGCACACACAATGTAATGCTTGAAAGAAATCTGATTCTGTATAACTAACCTGGAAGGCAAGCTCAATGGCCATGGACGAGGCCTTGTCTCAGGATTTGAGCTCGTTTGGCGCGCCTTGATCTCTGGGAGAGTGGGAGGACAACAGATAAGTCCATCGCCAATGGCTATCAAGCCATGGGACCTCCCGCCACCAAATACCATCACTAGCTCCGGACCAAATGGACCGCTCGGGTTAAAGTCATCCCCTTCCCCTCATCTCTATACTTCACGAGCTTGTTGTGGGAGGAGATGTTGGTGAAGTTCTTTGGATGATCGAGGTCAGATGCAGAGAATGCCTTGGCCTTCTTGAACCGGGCAGTATGGGCCATGATATAGAGGTTGAACACCTCCAGCACTGGTGCCATATTGTATCCCGCCTAAAACAAAGGAACATAGTATTAGTAATTAAAGGGATCAAGCTAGCATGATAGCATGAATTGCATGAATCATGAAGCAAACCACATACCTAGTTCTGCCCGTATTGATATAAGTTGGCGTTGCCTTGATGGTGTGGCACACCTCTCATTTGGGCATGCTTGTCTTTGGCACCTTTGTGGACGGCCCGCCATGTGTCTGAGCACCACTCATCCACCAACGCCTCCCAACAATCCATCTTATCCGCACACAATCTTGGGGGCATCTAAGTCGGTAAGAGAAACTTGCGTGCTACGCCTATGAATCAAATCAATGAAACTAAGAACAAGGCCTTAAGAATATAGGCAATTATCATCATGTACTCATCCATCATCAGAAAAATTCCTGGCACTTCTTCTTGGGCTTCCAAACACTACGAGAGGCGAATTAGTCTCAAACAGCCTGCACCTGAGCCTCATGTCGTAAGTTTTGTAGTAGGCGCCTGCACTCGACATCGATAACCCATGCACAGGCCTCCTCGTATCCCTCCTCACACCTGTAGAAGGTCTGCAATCAAAGGAGAGAACATTGATTAGTACAATAACTAAGCTTATTTGAAGAATTTTAATTGTGTAAAGGAGAAATTACCCAAAACATTCTGATCATCATGCCGGCCCTCATGTGGCACAAGACACCGTCGATCATCTCCTTCGGCGGGGCCGGGGTAGCCAAGTAGTGCTCCCAGGTCAATCCTAGCTCTGGAAGCTGACCCTCACTGGGTAACGTGACCCACCCCGAGAAGTTTTGCCGACAAATCGCACCAAGGACTTGGTTGGGCTTGCGGACATCCCGAGGGTGGTCCCAACCCCTGCAGTATGACAAGGCCAACACATTAGATATATTTCAAGAAATGTGAAGACAAAAGGTACAAAAAGAGTAAATGCACTTACCTCTCCCCATCAGGGAAAATCAACCAGCTCTGCTTGCGGGTTGCCGACTCGGATAGGAGCCGTGTACTACCACGCTGGTAGACGGTGCCCCCCTCAACCACCTCGTCCTCGCTGCTATCAGAAATCTGATGCCTGCCATCATCAGTATGGCCACTTGACCCCTCAGGCAGATCCTACTAGGTACCCCATCTGGACATCTCTTGGGACGTAGCCTGGGCCAGATTCACGTGGGCCCAAGTGTACTAGCCCGAAGTCTCATGGGTCGAAGGCCCGTCGACCCGAGGCTCGTGGACCGGAGTCCGCGTAGCCTCCTCCTCAGACGTGCCCCCCTAGCAGTCATGTTCTCGGGTGACTCAGCTGGGGGTGGCGGCGAGGAAGGCGTAGGAGCCTGCCTACCTCTCTTGCAGCCATGTCCTCCCCGACCTCCTCTCTTCCTCCCTCCCCGACCTCCTCTCCTGGTGGTGAACGACACCAACAAAGAAGCGCCCACTGGTGATGCCATACCCTCGTACAACGCTCTCTGGAGAGGTATCTGTGGAATGGAAGTACCACTCCCACCATGCTGAGGACCAGCGCCCACCATCTTTCGACACCTTTCATGACAGAAGAGTAAACAGAATTAGTACAACATAAAAAAATTAAATACCAACATGAATAATAAAATGTATATTAACTCATCAGATAATAGGTAAACATAGGTCCATCAACATGTATACCCCTCGACCGTCGACCCCTCGACCCCTCGGCAACCCTCGATCCCTCGAACCCTTGAACCCTCGGCGACCCTTGACCCCTCGGCGATGAGGATTAAAAGCCAAGTTTTGAAACTTCAAACAACCAAACTGACAAAAAATTAGGGCATAGAAAGAGAAAAGAAAGACGAAATAGTACATAGTGAGAGGTTGTGCAACTAGGATGATTTTTCTATACCAGCTTTTTTAATGAATTGGAGACAATGATGGCGAAGAAGTCGAAAGACAACAATGGCTTTCGAGTTCTTCACCATCATCCTCTCAAATTCCTTCAAAAAGTTGTTAGATAATATCATCCTAGTTGCAGAACCTGTCACAACATATTGTTTCGTCTTTGGTTTCTCTTTCTATGCTTTGATTCTTTCTCATGAGTCAGTTTGGGTGTTTCAAGTTTCAACACTTGGCTTTTAATCCTCGACGATCATTGACCCCTCAACAACCAGTGACCCTCGACCCTGACCCCTCGGCAATCCTCGACCCTCGACCCCTCGGCGGTCCTGTCGAATATCTTCACTATGAGCATGGTGCGGTTGTTGTCATAGCTTAAGATGCGGACATGCTCGAGCTAAATGTCATCAGCGCAGCTCGAGGGCGACCTCATCTTAAGCTACGGCACCAGTCGTTCAGCACTCGGACCGAAAGATCCTCGCCCCTCGACCCCTCGCCCCTCGACCACTCGACCCCTCAGCGACCCTTGACCCCTGACCCCTTGACAATCCTCGACCCTCGACCCCTCGGCGGTCCTGTTGAACACCTTCACTATGAGCATGGTGCGGCTGTTGTCGTAGCTTAAGATGCAAACGTGCCCAACCTGAAGGTCATCAGCGCGGGCGAACTGCTACCATTCGTTCTTCGCGCATGGATGGAAGCAGTTAACCCACTCTCATGACCTTCAGCTCGGGGACGTCCTCACCTTAAGCTACGACACCAGTCGGTCAGCACTTGGACCGGAAGATCCTCGACCATCGACCCCTAGACCCTCGACCCCTCTCGCCTCGATCCTTGACCCTCTGCCTCAACCCTCAACCCCTTGGCGACAGGCGATCCTTGACCCGGTTCCGTCAGTGCCGATGCACCCCTAACCTCGACCCGGTTTCGTTGGTGCCGACGCACCCCTAACCTCCTCTTCTTCTTCTTCTGCCTCTTGTTCTTGTTCTTCCTCTTCTTCTTTCTCTTCTTCTTCTTCTTCTTCTTCTTCTTCTTCTTCTTCTTCTTCTTCTTCTTCTTCTTCTTATTTTCTTTTTTCCCATGTTTCTTCTTTCTTCTTAACTAAACCTAAACTAAACTAAATATTAACCTAAACCTAAAAAACAGAAAAAACTTAATCCAAACCTAAACTACACTAACTACACTAACTAAACTCCCTCTTTTCTTCTTCTTCTTCTTCTTCTTCTTCTTCTTCTTCTTCTTCTTCTTCTTCTTCTGCTTCTTCTTCTTCTTCTTCTTCTTCTTCTTCTTCTTCTTCTTCTTCTTCTTCTTCTTCTTCTTCTTCTTCTTCTTCTTCTTCTTCTTCTTCTTCTTCTTCTTTCTCCTCCTCCCTCCTCCTCCCTCCTCCTCCTCCTCCTACTCTTCTTCTTCTTCTTCCTTCTTATTTTCTTTTTTTTTCATCTTTCTTTTTTCTTCTTAACTAAATAGAAAAATGGAAAAACTAAACTAATTCTAATTCTAAAACTAAACTAAATATAAACCTAACCTAAAAAAACAGAAAAACAACAACCTAAACTAAACTAATTCTAAACCTAAAACTAAACCAAACTAATTCTAATTCTAATTCTAAAACAACAGAAAAAATAGAGAAAATATAACAAAATAGAGGGGGAGGGGGATCACCGGAGTGGGGTAGGTGGAGGAGGCCGACGTCGGCTGGTCGGGGCGGGGGGGAGGGCAGTGGGGAGGTCGTGCGGCGAGGGGGGGGGCGTCGGGCGTCGGGGGGGGTGGCCGGAGCGGCGGGCCTGGCAGTGCGACGGGGCGTTGGGGTGGGGGTGGGGTGGAGTGGCGGGCCAGGCGGCACGCAAGAGCGGTGGGAGGGGGAGGATCGGCAGTGGCAGCGGGCGCCGGGGCGACATGGATGGGGCTACGGGGCGGCGGGGACGCGGTGGCCGACGGCGGTTAATTTGGGCGCAATGGGGGGTCGGGGATGGGAGGGAGAGAGAGAAGAGAGAGAGAGAGAGAGGAGGGTTCGGGGCAGCCGTTAGATAGTCAATTGTTTGTTGTCCGCTTGCGGATGGCAATGAGGTGGGTCTGGTGGGCCGTTAGGGCTTAGGCCTCCACTAGACCCCACCCACCTCTTTGTCGTCCGCTAGCGGACGACAAAGATTCTTTGCCATCAGGTGGCAGACGGCAAAGAACTAATTGATGGCAACTAGGCTCTTCGCCGTCAGCCAAGTCTTTGTCGTCCGTATTTTATAGGCAGACAACAAAGACCTTCTTTGCCGTCCGCTAGCAGACGGCAAAGAGCTGACTGATGGCAAATTCTCTTTTCCAATAGTGTGTCCCTCTCAAAAGGTGTGTGCAGCTAACAATGACTGTGGAAAACTAAAAAGCAAACAAAGAAAAGACTCTTATAGTACATGACGCTCCAAGCAAAACTCATATCATGTGATGAATTATAGCTCCAAGCAATATACCGATGATTGTAGAGGAAAGAGGGGATGCCATCCGGGGCATCCCCAAGCTTAAATGTTTGGTTGTCCTTGAATATTACCTTGGGGTGCGTTGGGAATCCCCAAACTTAGGGTCTTGCCGCTCCTTATTCCTTCATCCATCGCGATCTCACCCAAAACTTGAAAACTCCAGCACACAAAACTCAACAAGAACCTCATGAGATCTGCAAGTATAACAAGCAAATCATAAACTCTAGGTATTGTTGTAAACCCATTCTTATATTATTATTGCATAATACCTAGTGTATTCTAACTTCTCCATGACTTCTACCCCTCGATATAATCCATAGCATCACTAAAACAAGCAAACTATGCAACGAAAACAGAATCTATCAAATACATAATAGTTTGTAATGATACGAACAAATGCAATACTTCTGTAACTCCAAAAAGTCTAAAAAATGAGAACAACGTGGGCAATTTGTATACCAATCATGTGTAAAAAAGTTCTGAATTTTATCACGTTCCTGTGAATTTAAACAATTGAAGTACTAGGTGCAAAAGTTTCTGTTTTTTCCAGAGAATCAAGTCAACTATCAACCAAATCATCCCAAGGGCTTTACTTGGCACAAACACTAATTAAAACATAAAAACACAATCACAACAGTAGCATAATTGTGTGGACACAATAAAACTGAAAATAAAACAAGTTGGGTTATCTCCCAACAAGCTTTTTCTTTATAGCAACTAAGATAGGCCTTGAAATTTCATTGATGCTCACATGAAAGACAAGAATTTAAGTGCAAATAGAGCATCATAAAACATGTGACAAACACATTTAAGTCTAACATACTTCCTGTGCATAGCCTTTTTATAAGCAAACAAATTATCAAGGCAAGCGAAACCAAGCATAAGCAAGGAAGAAGAAAGAAGTAATATCAATCTCAATATGATGAGAGGTAATTTAGTAACATGAAGATTTCTACAACCATATTTGCCTCTCTCATAATAACTATATGTAGGATCATATTCAAATTCAACAATATAACTAATGTGTAAAACATTCTCTTTATGACCCATATGGATGTAGATCTTATAGTCTTCCAAGATAGTGGGATTAACATCAACCAAAGTCAAGACTCTCCAAACCCACTTTGTCAATACTTTCGTAAGATTTAACACTCTCCAAATATGTGGGATTATTTTTTTCTAAAGTTGACACTCTTCCAAACCCACTTTCACTAGTATTGCAAACATTATTATTAATACTCTATTCATCATGAGGCTTAAATAAATTTTCAATATCACAAGAAGCCCCCCCCCCCCAATCATGACCATTACAATAAGTAGTGGACATAAAAAATTCATCATCCCCAAGCTTGTAATTTTGCATACCATTAGCTCAACTGACATCAATTTAATTTATAAAAATATCGTTGCAATCATGCTTTTCTTCCAAGAAACTGCCATGAATCACTTTATAAATTTCTTCTTCTAACACTTCATCACAATTTTCAGATTCAAGGCTTTCAAGCAAAACTTCATAGAAATAATCAAGTGCACTAAACTTGCTACCAATTGGTTCATCATAATTGGATTTTTGAAAAGATTAGTAAGTGGATGAGGATCCATAGTTATCTTAATTTTCTTATTTTTTCTGTTCTTGAGTCATGACATGAAGGCAATAAAAGCAAGCAAGCAAGCAAACAAACAAAAATATTTTTTGTGTTTTAGTAAAAAATTGAAGTGAGGGAGATGAAAACGAGAGGCAAAGGAAAATAACAATTAGAGCAAGTAGATGATAGCTTGTGTGTGAAGGTACTTGGTAAGTGTTGGTGATATTTCCCCGGCAATGGCACCAGAAATTCTTCCTGCTACTTGTGAGCTGCGTTGGGATTTCCTCGAAGAGGAGAGGATGAAGCAGTACAGTAGAGATAAGTATTTCTCTCAGTTAAGAACCATGGTTATCAATCCAGTAGGAGATCCACACAGAACCTCGTTAGCAGTACCTGCACACATAAAAGCAAATACTTGCACCCAACGCAAACAAGGGGGCAATCCCCTCGGTGGTTACTTGCAAGGATTAAATCTCATAGTGGTAGGTAATAAGATAAATTGCAAAACAAATAAAATAAATAAAAGTGCAGCCAAATATTTTTGTGTTTTTTTATGTGATAAAAGCAGACCAGGGGGGCATAGTTTTCACTATACGCTTCTCTCCTGAGCACATAACTGACACGTCTCCAACATATCTATAATTTTTTGATTGTTCCATGCTATTATATTATCAATATTGGATGTTCTGTATTCATTTTATAGCAACTTTATATGATTTTTTGGGACTAACCTATTGACATAGTGCTAAGTGCCAGTTGCTGTTTTTTGCTTTTTTTTACTTCACAGAAAATCAATACCAAATGGAGTCCAAATGCCATGAAAATTTTTGGAGAATTTTTTCTGCCCAAAAGACACCAGGGGAGCCCAAGAAGTGCACCAGAGGAGACCCGTGGAGCCCACTAGGCACTAGGGCATGCCAGAGGCCCCTAGCGCGCCCTGGTGGGTAGTGGGGCCCATGGGAGGCTTCTCCACTGCCTCTCAGCTCTATATGTACTATAATACTACAGAAACCCTAGAAGAACAGAGATAAAATAGTTTCCGCCGCCACAAGTTCCAGAACCACGAGATCCGAAGAGGCCTTTTCCGGCATTCTGTCGGAGGGGTCAACGATGATGTAGGGGTTCTTCATCAACACCCTTGCCCCTCTGATGATGCGTGAGTAGTTTACCACAGACCTACGGGTCCGTAGGCAGTAGCTAGATGGATTCATCTCACTTTTTGATCTTCAATACAATGTTCTCCTCGATGTTCTTGGAGATCTATTTGATGTAATGACTTTTTGCAGTGTATTTGTTGGGATCCGATGAATTGCGAGTTTATGATCTCTTCTATCTGTGAATATTATTTGAGTCTTCTCTAAATGCTTTTATGCATGATTGTTATAGCCTAATATTTCTTCTGTGAAACTTTGGTTTGGTTTGGCCAACTAGACTGATTTTTCTTTCCATGGGAAGAAGTGCTTTGTGATGGGTTCGATCTTGCGGTGCTCAATCTCAGTGACAGAAAGAGACGTGACATGATGTATTGTTGCCAGTAAGGATAAAAAGATGGGGGTATATTCCTATATGAATATATCTTGTCTACATCATGTCATCATTCTTATTCCATTACTCCATTTTTCCATTAACTTAATACACTAGATGCATGTTGGATAGTGGTCGATGTGTGGAGTAATAGTAGTAGATGCAGGCAGGAGTTGGTCTACTAATCTTGCATGTGATGCCTATATACATGATCACTGCCTTGGATATTGTCATAATTATTTTCTCTTCTACCAATTTCCCAAGAGTAATTTGTTTACCCACCATATGCTATTTTCTTGAGAGAAGCCTCTAGTGAAATCTACGGCCCCCGGATCTATTTCCTATCATATTGTTTTCATATCTATTAATCCAAAAATCCAAAAAACTTTTTTTGGTGGGCTTCTTTGGCCTCTATTTTTGGGGGCTTCTTTGGCCCCTTTTATTTTTCATAAAGTCCGGAGACTCATCCCAACTTGTGAGGGAATCATTGCTTCCATCATCCTTTCCTCACATGGGACAATGCTCTAATAATGAAGATCATCACACTTTTATCTACTTACAGCTCAAGAATCTTAGAACAAAATATGACTTTATGTGGATGCCTCCGGCGGTGTACCGGGATAATGAATCAAGAGTGACATATATGAAGAATTATGAATGGTGGCTTTGCCACAAATACGATGTAAACTACATGATCTTGCAAAGCAATATGACAATGGTGGAGTGTGTCATAATAAACGTATGGAAAGTTGCATGGCAATATATCTCGAAATGGCTATGGAAATGCCATAATAGGTAGGTACGGTGGCTGTTTTGAGGAAGGTATATGGTGGGTGTATGATACCGGCGAAAGTTGTGCGGCACAAGAGAGGCTAGCAATGGTGGAAGGGTAAGAGTGCGTATAATCCATGGACTCAACATTAGTCATGAAGAACTCACATACTTATTGCAAAAATCTACAAGTTATCAAAACAAAGTACTACACGCATGCTCCTAGGGGAAGGGTTGGTAGGAGTTAACCATCGCGCGATCCCGACTTCCACACATAAGGAAGACAATCAATAAATAAATCATGCTCCAACTTCATCACATAACGGTTCACCATACGTGCATGCCACGGGAATCACAAACTTTTAACACAAGTATTCCTCAAATTCACAACTACTCAACTAGCATGACCCTAATATTACCATCCTCATATCTCAAAACAATCATCAAGTGTCAAACTTCTCATAGTATTCAATGCACTTTATATGATACTTTTTATTATACCTATCTTGGATGCTCATCATTTTAGGACTAAAATTTTAACCAAAGCAAATTACCATGCTGTTCTAAAGGACTCTCAAAATAATATAAGTGAAGCATGAGAGATTGTCGGGGAAACTGATCCACGAACACCTATGGGGCTGGCGGACCATGGCCCCTTTCGGTTCGGCGGGGGGCGGAGGTCGCACGAAGAGCGGATCGAGGCGAAGCACACGAGCAGTTTACCCAGCTTCGGAGCTCTCCGGAGAGATAATACTCCTACTGCTGCTTGTTTGATTGTATTGTGTTCTTGCTCGAGAGAGAGCTAAGTGTTTTTCTGGCTTCCGAATGATCCGAACCCCTCTACGTTGCGCATGGGCCTCCTTTTATACGCTAAAGGGATCACCGACAGGTGGCAACGTAGACAAGGGTACAAATGTAAAAAGAGAGGTGGTTGGTACAGCTACATGTACAGTGTTTCCTACCTAACCCTGACGGCAGGGGGCAAGGGCATTAAATGCCCGTCTGTGTAGCCCAAACAGTGCAGAAAAGGACCGTCAGGGGCGCCACGGCTCGCCACGATGGCGATCTTGTCAGCTTCGCATGCCACCGCGCACCGCTGGCTGCACAGCCTCCTGCCACGCGCACTTGGAAAGGCCCCCAGAGCGACACGTTGGTGGATGCGCTGGAGCGTGGGCACAGAGTGGCCGCTTGTCGCGGCAAGTGCCTTGCCGCGGTCATTGTCGTGTTGGGTCCGGGAGCTTGTCGCTCACCGGGCCTTGCCGGGACGCGCGGTGGGTCGCAGCAAGTTCCTTGAAATGCCTTGGCTGGCCTTCCCGGCAAGCTCCTCTTGCCGGGGCCTTGTCTCCTGAGCTTAAATACTTTGTTCTTGAATGGCTCCAAGGGAACCACAGAGGACCTTGGCGGTCACCCGGCAAGCCTTGCCGCGGGGCGCTGCAACTGCCCGTGCACAAGTTCGGGATACTAGGGTACCCCTACTCTAGTACACCGACAGGAGCCCCCGGGTCTGGGCCACACACGGTGCCGAGCGCTGTTGGGCCAGGCCCAAAATAGGGCACGGGCACACGTGGCCTGGGTTACGCCGTATCTGACTCCGTATCCACCGCGCCCTCCCTAACGGCACGCGTCGAATGCGGCGTCGTGGGAGAGATCGTGGGTGGTTTCTTTATTCGGAAGGGCGAAACGTCTGCCCCCTCCCTCTTTATAAGCAGGGGAAACAGGGGCAGGTCGCCCATCTCGCCGTTTGTTGCTCCAACTCCAGAAATCTCCGCCGCTCCCCTCCTCTTCTCGAAGCAGAAAGAGAGCAGTGCCCCGCCCCCCATTGCCACCAGCGTCACCAACGCCGCCGATCTTCCCCACCACCTCCGCCATGGCTCCAAAAGCCGACAAGGGGAAGGGCGTGAAGTCGGCCGAGGCGCAGCGGCTCGCGGCGCTGCGGAAGGAGCGGGCCCTCTTCCCCCCTCAGCTCGGTGCGCAGGAGCTGAGGGAGTACTACTACCTCTTCTGGTCGACGGAGACGCGTGCGCATCCGCGCACGAGGGTACTCCCGGCTGCAGCTTCGGAACTGGCTCCAAGCGGGTACCCGTTCTTCGCATTGTTCTTCTATTGCGGGCTCTGCCCGCCCTTTTCCGATTTCTTCTGCGACATCATGAACACCTACGGGTTCCGCCTCCTTGACTTCACCCCCAACGTCGTTCTGACCATGGCAGTTTTCGCACATTTGTGCGAAAACTTTGTCGGAGTCCACCCAAATGTAGCCCTTTTCCGCCATTTCTTCATGCCTCGGGTCGAGAGAGGAGAGCCGCTTGCCGGAGGGATCGCCTGGATCTCGAGAGTCGGCAAGAAGGAGGCGTATCTGGAGGGGGAGCTCCGCAGCAAGTGGGAGGAGTGGAGAGCGGAGTGGTGCTGGATCGTCGAGGAGAATCCGCAGCCGTTCACTGCCCTGCGCCAAGCCCCAATAGTGCGCAGCAATGATTGGAGCAATGTGGCCTCGGAGGACGACAGGCTGAAGATTGCCATCACCCGGATCCTTCGCCTTAGGCTTGCCGGGCTCACCGTAGGCGCCGTTGGCGCAAATTTCCTTCGCCGCTGCATCGCCCCCCTGCAGAAGAGGGGGAGACCCGCCTGGGAGTTCAAGAACTCGGCGGATATCATGAGGCTGCGCCCGGGCCTCAACTTCAACTTACCGTCCTGGAGCTGGATGCGATGCTCCTGGAGTTGTTCAAACGAGATCCCCAACATCCATTCACGCTGCCGAGGAGCGTCGTTCCGTTGTGCAACAATTCGCCGCTTGACCGGATCCGCGTGATGATGTCGTTGTGCGATTCGCACGGAATCGCCCCAACTTGGCAAGAACCTGCGGATGACGTCGTACAAGCGTTCTTCGACGACTTGGTAGAAGTGCCGGTCTGCGCCGACGAACAGAAGAGCCTCACCCGCGACACTACCGATGCGGAGCTGCAGCGCATCGCCACTAGGGCGGAAGAGGCTGCGGCAGCAGCTGCCGCGGGCGCGTTCGGGTTCACCGTAGAGGAGGCAGAGGCGGCAGAGGCGGCAAGCCTTGCTGAGCGCGAGGAGTTTGCCGGTGAGGAAGATCTTGCCGGCCCTGAAGCTGAGCCGAGCGAGGCCGGCGAGGAAGAGCCCGAGCCTTCAGACAGCTTGCCGCAGGCGGAGCCCTCGGCCCCGCCAAGAAGGCGTCTCCGCAAGGCCGGGGACATAGCGGGGCGGCAAACGAGCCAACAGCCGCCAAGCCGTGCGACATGCTCTACCGCGGCAAGCAATGTTGTCGTTGGAGCGCCTCATGCTGCTGCGGCAACTGGAGCGGGATCTTCCCGGTCCACCGCCACCGCCCCTGCCAAGCGGGCAAGGGATCCTACTCCTCCGCCTCGCCGCACCGGAGGGGAGCCGGACTTCGATCTCTCCGCGCTCAGCTCCGACGAGGAGGAAGAAGAGTAAGTTTCTTTGGCGTTCTTGTAGTTCTCCAATCTTGTTGCTTTTATCTTGTCTCTGACTAGCTTCAAGCTGAACCCATTCCTTTTCAGGACGCTGGCCCAGAGAGCGGCGAAGAGAGCCAAGGCCTCGGTGATTGTCATCGAAGATGATCCCACCGTGTCAGCAGGGGGTGTGTCTGAGACCACCTTGACGGACCCTGCAGCCACTCCCCAAAGCAGCCCCCAGCGCAGCCCCCAGCGTAAGTTTGTAGTTTTACTTCCTGTTGTCGGGCGCGCATGGGTGCTCTTTTCTCTACTGATATCTTGCTTGTTGATTTGTGTAGGAGCAGAACAGCCTCAACAGGAGGGCCCGGAAGCCGCCCCCGAAGTGCCATCTGCTTCGACTACGCCGCCAAGGGAGGAGTCCCCGGCAAGGGAGCGCTCTCCGGCAAGGGAGAACGCCCCGGCAAGGGACAGTTCTCCGGCAAGGGACGGCACCAGTGATCCTCCGGCGGTTGAGACCGCGACCGCAGATCCTAGTACAGGTAATCTTCTTGCCCAAAATCTTCCCTTGGGCTCTTCTTCTTCTGAATTCCCTTTCTTGGATTTTTGCTTGATTTTTCTCCCTTCTTCGTTCTTCAGATCCATCTTCTGCGGAGCCAATGGAGACTGAGGACGCCGGTGAGGAAGGCGCGCGTGGCAACAACGAGGACGCCGCCGCCAACGAAGAAGGGGCCGGTGCTGATGAGCCCGCCGGCGAAGAGGCCGCCAAGGCTGCCGCCGCAGAAGCTGGCAAGGGGTCGGGCGATCGCACTGACGACCCTGAGGCCGCAGGAGCGCCAGGCGTTGCGCCGACCGCCGATCCCTTCGCCGCTGCCGCGGAGCCAACCTCCGAAGAGCCCCAGCCCGGCGCCTACTTGAAGGCCGGCGACGGTATCTTCATCAAGCTTCCCTGGGCGTCAAGCTCCAGGGCGTCGGTCGACAGAGAAGCTTTTGACGAGGAGGTGCTCGCCTCGGCTGTGCTGGCGCTGGTCGATGCGCCCAACAGTAGCAGCGGCGAGTCTGAGGAGGAGCGGCTGCTGCGGAAACTGCTGTCGCTCTACCGCGCCCGACAAACCAAGCTGGCGTCCCGAGAAGCACTCGTCGCGAGGGCGGGAGTCGACATCGAGAAGCGCACGAAGGAGCTCCGGGGTCTCAGGAAGGAAACTCTCCGGAGCTTGGCAGAGGAGCGGGAGCAAGTCGCCGAGGAGAGGAAAGCCTTCCTCCTCGCGAAGGCTGAGGTTGAGGAGCAGCAGCAGCTTGCTGCCGAGAAGCTATCTGCGCAGGAGGGAGAGTTGGCGCAGCGCAAGGTCAACCTTGACAGCCACGAGGAGGAGCTTGCCGAGCGCGAGCAAGCAATTGGCGGGGCGCTCAAGGAAGCAAAGGACGCTGCCGCAGCTGCTGAGGCCGCCAAGAAAGAGCTGGAGGCGAAGGTGGCGCAGCTGGAGGCCAATATCAAGAAGAGCGGCGAGGAGCTTGTCGCGCTCAAGCGCGAGCGCGAGAAGGATGCTGCCGCCCATGGTGAGCTGCAGGGTCTTCTCGCTGAGAGGAGCAAGGAGCTCAGCGCCGCCAAGGACTCCAATGCGGATCTCGAGTTGAAGCTGGCTACGCTGACTCAGACACTGGACGCCGCCAGGGAGCGAGAGGTGACCTTGTCGGAGAAGGTCAAGGCCGACGAGGCGCTGCTGGCGAGTGCTGCTGCCGCCCACGACGCCTTCAGGGAGACGGTGGAGCATTGGACTGAAGGTCTTGTGGATGCTGCCGCTGCCATCGACGGGGAGCTGGCGCAGCTAGGGATGGAGGACTTTGGGTATCCCTCCGACGAGCATCTCCAACCCAGCGCCAAGCTCAGCCTGTTCTTCAAAGGTGTGGCGACGGCACTCTAGCGACTCTGGGAGAGGATCCCAAAGTAGCTGGCTGACGAGTCGCGTAGGATTTGCGCGGGGGCTCTCCAGAAGGTGTTGATGAAGGTGGCCTTCCGCAACCCAGGCCTCAACCTCACCAACGTCCTCAGGTCCTTGCCGCCTGACGCCGATCTGGATGCGCTCAAGGCCCTTGTCGCACCCATTGTGGACAAGGTGAGCGAGATCAAGAGGGTTGAGGGCGATCGCGTAGACTAGGCCGCCCGTTTTCTCTTTCTCCTTGTCGCTGCTAGCCATATTATAAGAGCAATCTGTTAGAGCTGCGACAAGTTATTTTGTAATATAACTCTATTTCTGGTATCGATTGCTACGTTATTTCCTTTACTAGATTCCTTCCTTTGTATGTTTTTACCCTACGCTTTTAGGGAACTTGTCGGTGCAGGCACCCGAGCCGCGAGCGCTGAGTGCGGGACGTCAGCAGCCTGCTGGCGGTGCCGCTTCCGACAAGAATCCTTGCCGCGACTGGTTGCAGCACACTTAAGTTGTTGAGCGGACTCGAAACAAAGTAAGGGCGCAACTAGCTACGAGTTGGTTCCTCCGCGCACAGGTTTTCCATACAAAGCACGGTCGTTCGCGGAAGATAACTTAAAAATTAAAACTAACTGCCCAAACTTTGGCAACTTAGCTTTTCTGTCGTTTGCTTCCCGGCAAGGTTTCCGTCAAGGCGAAACTTTCTTGAATGACGCCTGGTCCACATCATAATCTTCTCCTTTCCCCCGGCAAACTTGTGTGCGAGGGAACCTTCCTTTTCTTTGTTGAGAAAAAAGAAAGAAGAGAAAATAAAGATATGGAGCCTTTCGGCTCGTTATTGCTTACCGGGGATTGGTGCTGCACAAAGTGTCAGATAACATATGCAAGAAAAAGAATATAATTCATAAATTGACAAGATGTGCGGGGCACATGAGCTTTACTTATGCACGGGATCTGCGCCGGCTTTGTACAAAGGATTACATGCAACATCGGCAAGACTTGTACAAAAGGTGGTTGCCGGAACGGGTTCCGGCAACCGCGCCCTACGGGTAAAACTTACGAAGATGCTCAATGTTCCAGGAGTTGCTCACCGAAATGCCATCTTCGGTCTCAAGGCGGACAGCGCCAGGCCTAGTAACTCGTTTCACCCGGTAAGGACCTTCCCACTTCGGCGTCGACTTGTTGGAATTCTTGGCGGACCGAATGCGCCGAAGAACAAGGTCGCCTTCCTCGAAGCTTCTGGCATTAACTTTGCGGCTATGGTACCGGCGCAAAGCTTGCTGGTATCGAGCAGCTCGTACAGCAGCCTGAAGACGATCTTCCTCAAGGAGCAGCGCGTCATCTTGTCGCAGCTGCTCTTGCTCAAGCTCATCATAAGCGAGCACTCGAGGTGATCCATATACGAGTTCCGTGGGGAGAACTGCCTCTGCTCCATAGACTAGAGCGAAAGGTGTCTGGCCAGTGGCTCGATTTGGCGTCATCCTGATCGACCAAAGAACCACTGGCAGCTCCTCGATCCAGTTCCTTCCGCACTTGCGCAGCCTGTCGAAAGTCCTGGTCTTGAGCCCGCGCAGCACTTCAGCATTTGCCCTCTCTGCTTGACCGTTGCTCCTCGGATGAGCAACAAAAGTGAAGCAGACCTTGGCGCCAAGATCTTGGACGTAGTGCATGAAGGTGCGGCTCGTGAATTGCGTGCCGTTGTCGGTGATGATCCTGTTAGGGATCCCGAAACGGCAAACAATCGACCTGAAGAACTTGACTGCTGACTATGTTGTCACCTTCCTCACTGCTTCCACCTCCGGCCACTTTGTGAACTTGTCGATTGCGACGTACAAGTACTCAAAGCCCCCGACAGCTCTGGGGAAGGGGCCGAGGATGTCGAGCCCCCAGACCGAAAATGGCCAAGATAAAGGGATCGTCTGGAGAGCTTGAGCTGGCTGGTGTATCTACTTGGAATGGACCTGGCACGCTTCACACTTGGTTACTTGTGCAGTTGCATCCTGGAGGGCTGTCGGCCAAAAGAAACCTTGCCGGAACGCTTTGCCGGCAAGTGCTCTTGCGCCAATGTGGTGACCACATATGCCTCCATGTATCTCTGCCAACAGCTTTTGTCTGTCTTCCCGGTGAATACACTTCAATTTCACACCGTTGAGTCTCCTTCTGTACAGTGTGTTGTCGACAAACTGGTACATACTTGACTGTCGGGCTACTTTTTCCGCTTCTTCTTGCTCTTCGGGAAGTTCTCCTGTCTGAAGGAAATGGACAATCTGCTGTGCCCATGCTGGAGCTTGTGGCTCGACAACTAGGACTAAAGGCACATCTACTACTGTGGGAGCATCCATTTCTACGGCGAGAACTTGCGGCTCTGCCGGAGCTTGATGTTCCTCGGCAAGCTTGCCGGAGCAAAGCTTGTCGGGAGCGTCTGCTACGACGGAACAAACCATAAGGCTTGCCGGAGCAGACTGCTCCTCAGCATCGTTGGCGTTGATCTTGGGGACCTTCTTGGCGGCGGCTTCAGGGAGCTTTGCCGGAAAATAGTCACCAGAAATCAACTTCCTCTTCTTGTTTTGTCCAGTTGATGGCGTTACGGACGGTTGAGTCAGCTTGAGCACAAAGATCCCTGGTTCCACACGTAACTTAAGTGCGGCGCACTTTGACAGGCCATCAGCGATGCCATTCTGAGTTCTCGGGACATGCTCCATCTGTAGGCCGTCAAAGTGCTCTTCCAGCTTTCTCACTTCATCAACATATGCTTCCATCAACGGACTCTGATAGTTCTTGTTCACTTGGCAGACGACAAGCTGTGAGTCACCCCTAACAATGAGCTTCTTGATCCCAAGGTCTGTTGCGATCCTGAGACCGGCAAGCAATCCTTCATACTCTGCAGTATTGTTAGTTGCTTGCTCCTTGGGAAAGTGCATCTGGACTACGTACTTGAGGTGCTCTCCGGTGGGTGCGACAAGCAGCACGCCCGCACCGGCGCCTTGTAGCGAGAAGGCACCATCAAAGTACATCAGCCGTGGTTGCTGGCTCGTCATCTGCCTCCCTCTCCGCCACTAACACAGCACTAACCACTTGATTGGTTGCCGCTATATACAGCAGCAACTTCTCTTGTGGCTTAGGTGTGACAAGTGTTGGAGCGGAGGACAGGTATTTCTTCAAGTCCTGCAGCGCAGCCTGCGCCTCCGGAGTCCATTTCATTGGACCTGCCTTTTTCAATATTTTGAAAAATGGCAGGGCGCGCTCAGCAGATCTAGAGATAAACCTGCTGAGAGCAGCCACGCAACCGGCAAGCCTTCGTACATCCTTGACGCGCTTTGGTGGTTCGATCTGCTGAATGGCCTTGATCTTGTCGGGATTGGCTTCAATTCCCCGCTGAGACACGAAGAACCCGAGAAGCTTGCTGGAAGGGACTCCAAACACTCACTTCTCGGGGTTGAGCTTGAGGTTGATCTTGCGCAGATTTGCAAATGTTTTGTCCAAATCTTGAATCAGAGTTGCTTTGTCCTTGCTTTTGACCACTATGTCATCCATGTATGCCTCCACATTTCTGTGCATTTGTGGCTCAAAAGCGTGGTGGACTACCCTTGCAAATGTTGAACCAGCATTCTTTAAACCGAAAGGCATCCGTACAAAACAGTACGTGCCACACGGGGTGATGAATGCGGTTTTCTCCTCATCCTCTTCTGCCATGAAGATCTGATGGTATCCTGAGTATGCATCAAGAAATGAAAGCAAATCACATCCGGCCGTGGAGTCAACAATCTGGTCGATGCGCGGCAAGGGAAATGGGTCTTTGGGACAAGCTTTATTAACATCAGTAAAGTCGATACAAAGCCTCCATTTCCCATTAGCCTTGCGCACGACTACAGGATTGGCCAACCACGTAGGATGGAGCACTCCTCTGACAAGGCCTGTTGCTTCCAACTTCTTGATTTCTTCTGCGATGAATTCTTGGCGCTCCACTGCCTGTTTCCTGACTTTCTGCTTGACGGGCCGCGCATGAGGACAGATGGCAAGGTGGTGCTCAATTACTTTCCTGGGAACACCGGGGATGTCAGACGGTTGCCACGCAAACACATCGACGTTCGCCCGCAGGAAAGCAACGCGCACGCTTTCCTATTTAGGGTCGAGAGTGGCACTGATGGTGAAGGTACCACTAGTGCCGTCCTTCTTGGCAGACACCTTCTTGGTTTCAGGTGGAGCTGCCATTGCCTTCTTACACTTGCCGGTGGAGCTCGATGGTGCGTCCTCAACGGTAGCGCAGCACTCCGAAGAGGTGCGCTTTCTGGAGTGGGCATCAGAACTCTTGCCAGACTTGGTCTTCTTCTTCCCCCCGGGAGCTTCAGCGGCAAGTGACTTGTGATCTGCTGTGGCTGCTGCTTCCCGGTAGATCTTGTCGGCGCAGATAAGAGCATCCTTCTTGTGGCCAGGGACAGAGATGACACTTATCGGGCCTGGCATCTTCAGTACGTTGTATGCATAATGAGAGGCTGCCATGAACTTGGCGAGTGCTGGACGGCCGAGTATCCCATTGTATGGCAATGGAAAGTCAGCAACGTCGAAAGTAACCCTCTCAGTCCTGAAGTTCAACTCACTGCCAAATGTTACCGGCAACATGATCTTTCCCTTTGGCTTGCTCCTTCCCGGATTGATTCCTTGGAACGTACTGGTTTCTTCGAGCTCGCTGTCAGGGTTCTGGAGTTTCTGGAGCACCGCGGAGGAGATCAGGTTCAAGCCGGCCCCGCCGTCAACTAACATCTTAGTGACCTTGAGGTTGCGGATAGTTGGTGAAACCAACATCGGCAAGCACCCGACCGCAGTTATGCGATCAGGGTGGTCCTCAATATCAAAGATGATAGGCGTGCTGGACCATTTCAGAGGTTTGCGTGACCCGATGGGTGGTTCTGCTGCATTAACTTCCCGCACCCACTGCTTGAGCTGGCGGTGCGAAGTATGCAGAGAAGCACCACCGTCAACGCACAGGACCTCTGTGGCTTTCTGGAACTCCTGCTCATCGGTCTCATCTTCATCCATGTCTTCGTCGTCGTCGTCATCCTCATCCATGTCACGGCCGCGAGGAGGTCTGTCTCCTTGCCGCTGCTTGGCCTTGCCGCGGCGCCCTCCTCGGCCGGGACATTTCTTGCCGGATCCTCCAGCACCTTCCTGGGATTTCTCCTTGTCGCGCCGCTCGTATTCAGCTTTTTGTTGCTCAACAAGCTGCTTGACTTTCTTGCAGCTCTGGAGGTCATGGCCCTTGGTGCGGTGGATCTTGCAGTACTGCTTGCTGGTACCGTCCTGCTTGTTGGCGACCGTCGCAGCTGCGGCAACCTCCTTGCCGGAGCTACCAGCTTCGGCTTTCTTGCCGGACTGCTCAACAACTAGCACATCTTTGCCTTTCTTCTTCCCGTTGTTCCGCCGCCGGCTTTTCCTTGCCGGGGCTGCATCCTCACTGTCAGATCCTCCTGCTCCTATGTTCTCTCCGGGGAGTCTCCTCCCTTCCTCAGCACGTGCACACTTGTTGGCCAGGGCATATAGCTCACTGACGTCTCTAATCTTGCACATCGCCATTTCCTCCCGCATCCTGCGGTTTCGCACGTTCTGATGGAACGCGCTGATCACCGCGGCAGGGTGGACGTCTGGGACGTTGTGTTGTACGCTGCTGAATATCTGAATGTACTTGCGCAGGGGCTCTCCTTCCTTCTGGGCGAGCAGGTGAAGGTCACTCTCTTGGCCATGGAGTTATCCGGCAAGTGCATGAGCCAGGATCTAACGTTGGGCTTGAGCACCAACGGGAAGTAGTTGGCAAGGATCTTGTCGTCCCGTCCCCCGGCAGCCTGCACCACAATGGTGTAGATGCTGAGGAACTCCGACGGATGCGTCTTGCCGTTGTACTTCTCCGGTACGTCTGGCTTGAAGTTCTTCGTGCTGGGCCACTGTACTTGCCGCAGCTCACGAGTGAACGCAGGGTAACCTACCACGTACGGCAAGTCGCCTGGTTCCCCTGGCGCAAGCATGTCGACAGAGGGCCCAGAGCGCTTGTCGGATTGACATCGCACTTCTCTTCGGCGCTCGATGCAAGTACGGGCGTCTTCTTGTTGTCGATCGCGAAGAACTTGGCGCTGATCGCGACGAGCTCGTGGATCCGACGATGCGGTGGAGTCGCTATCGAGGTGGATCCGGCGAGTCGGCGATCTTGGCCTTCGGGGTGGTGATTGCATGGTGGTTGCACCTCCACCAGTTTCGTCGCCACCGGCTCGCGCCTGGCAACCCTGCCGCGGTAGTGACGCGCTCGGCTGCCGCGGAGTGTCGCCATTGGCGTAGCCGATGAGACTCTGAATGGTGGCCCTCCATTCGTCGATCTTGTCCGACGTCGGAGGGTAATCCAGGAGCAGTTGAGCTCACGCCAAAGCTTCTGCCAAAGTGGTGGGTGGCAGTGGCGGGTGGCGCGTGGAGCGGGATGTTCTCGGACTTCTAACTATGTTAGAAGGAGCATTATCCCGTCCGGGCGACCGTGTCTCGCTCGTGCTGGTACGTTGGTGTGCATGCTGGTCTTGAGCGCCCCGGGATCCACCAGCTTGATCTTGGCCCAACAAACGTATGGTACTGCGAGTACCATGACGCTGTCGGTCCTGCGCCTCCTGAGATGGGCGCGGAACAAGCGCGGACATCGAGGTCTGCGCTGCCTTGCCCTTGGACCTGGCAGCATTGTGAGCTTCCTCGTCGACGTTCGTCCTTCCGCCGATGTCTACCCCACCACCCGTTTGCTCCGGTGGCGGTGGGATCGACGTGGACGGAACAGCTGCCTCCGAAGCCTTCTTCTTCCGTGGCATGTTGATGAAGAAAATGAAGATCTAGCTCGTGTGAACGCCGGATCAGGTTCACACAACCTCGACGCCCCCTACCTGGTGCGCCAAAGATGTCGGGGAAACAGATCCACGAACACCTATGGGGCCGGTGGACTGTGGCCCCTTTCGGTTCGGCGGGGGGCAGAGGTCGCACGAAGAGCGGATCGAGGTGAAGCACACGAGCAGTTTACCCAGCTTCAGAGCTCTCCGGAGAGATAATACTCCTAGTGCTGCTTGTTTGATTGTATTGTGTTCTTGCTCAAGAGAGAGCTAAGTGTTTTTCTGGCTTCCGAATGATCCGCACCACTTCTACGTTGCGCGTGGGCCTCCTTTTATACGCTAAAGGGGTCACTGACAGGTGGCAACATAGACAAGGGTACAAATGTAAAAAGAGAGGTGGTTGGTACAGCTGCCTGTACAGTGTTTCCTACCTAACCCTGACGGCAGGGGGCAAGGGCATTAAATGCCCGTTTGTGTAGCCCAAACAGTGCAGAAAAGGACCGTCAGGGGCGCCACCGCTCGCCACGATGGCGATCTTGTCAGCTTCGCATGCCACCGCGCACCGCTGGCTGCACGGCCTCCTGCCACGCGTGCCTGGAAAGGCCCCCAGAGCGACACGTTGGTGGATGCGCTGGAGTGTGGGCACAGAGTGGCCGCCTGTCGCGGCAAGTGCCTTGCCGCGGTCATTGTCTTCTCGGGTCTGGGAGCTTGTCGCTCACTGGGCCTTGCCGGGACGCGCGGCGCGTTGCAGCAAGTTCCTTGAAATGCCTTGGCTGGCCTTCCCGGCAAGCTCCTCTTGCCGGGGCCTTGTCTCCTGAGCTTAAATACTTTGTTCTTGAATGGCTCCAAGGGAACCACGGAGGACCTTGGCGGTCACCCGGCAAGCCTTGCCGTGGGGCGCTGCAACTGCCCGTGCACAAGTTCGGGATACTAGGGTACCCCTACTCTAGTACACCGACAGAGATCAATAATTTCTATAAAATAAAACCACCACTGTGCTCTAAAAAGATATAAGTGAATTACTAGAGCAAAATTATCTAGCTCAAAAGATATAAGTGAAGCACATAGAGTATTCTAATAAATTCCGATTCATGTGTGTCTCTCCCAAAAGGTGTGTACAGAAAGGATGATTGTGGTAAACTAAAAAGAAAAGACTCATATCATACAAGACGCTCCAAGCAAAACACATATCATGTGGTGAATAAAAATATAGCATCAAGTAAAGTTACCGATGGACGAAGACTAAAGAGGGGATGCTTTCCGGGGCATCCCCAAGCTTAGGCTTTTGGTTGTCCTTGAATTTTACCTTGAGGTTCCTTGGGCATTCCCAAGCTTAGGCTCTTGCCACTCCTTATTCCATAATCCATCAAATCTTTACCCCAAAACTTGAAAACTTCACAACACAAAACTCAACAGAAAATCTCATGAGCTCCGTTAGCGAAATAAAACAAACCACCACTTTAAGATACTGTAATGAACTCATTCGTTATTTACATTGGTGTTAAACCTACTGTATTCCAACTTCTCTATGGTTCATACCGCCCAATACTAGCCATAGATTCATCAAAATAAGCAAACAACACACGAAAAACAGAATCTGTCAAAAACAGAACAGTCTGTAGTAATCTGTACCAAACTAATACTTATGGATCCCCACAAATTCTTAAATAAATTGGTGGACGTGAGGAATTTGTCTATTAATCATATTCAAAAAGAATCAACCTAAAATCACTCTCCAGTAAAAAATGGCAGCTAATCTCGTAAGCGCTAAAGTTTCTGTTTTTTACAGCAAGATCATAAAGACTTCACCCAAGTCTTCCCAAAGGTTCTACTTGGCACAAACACTAATTAAAACATAAAACCACATCTAACCAGAGGCTATGAATTATTTATTACTAAACAGGAACAAAAAGTAAAGAACAAAAATAAAATTGGGTTGCCTCCCAACAAGCGCTATCGTTTAACGCCCCTAGCTAGGCATTGATAATTTCAATGATGCTCACATGAAAGACAAGAATTGAAGCACAAAGAGAGCATCATGAAACACGTGACATACACATCTAAGTCTAACGTACTTCCTATGCATAGGAATCTTATAGGCAAACAAATTATCATAGCAAGCTAAAACAAGCATATGCAAGGAAGCAGAAAGAAACAGTAGCAATCTCAACATAACAAGAGGTAATTTAGTAACATGAAAATTTCTACAATCATATTTTCCTCTCTCATAATAATTACATGTGGGATCATAAGCAAATTCAACAAAATATCTATCACGTAAAATATTTTCAACACGATCCACATGCATGCAGGGTTGACACTCTATCAAAAATTTCATAAGATTGAACATTATCCAAATATGTGGGATCTAAAGTTGACACTCTTCCAAACCCACTTTAAATATTATTTCAAACACTATTATCAATCTCATATTCATCATGGGGCTTAAATAAATTTTCAAAATCATAAGAAGAATCACCCCAATCATGATCATGGGAACAAATACTAGTCATAGCAAAACTAGCATCCCCAAGCTTAGGGTTTTGCATAGTATTAGCACAATTGACATCAAGATAATTTATAATAAAATCATTGCAATCATGCTTTTTGTTCAAGGGGCTATCGTGAATCTCTTCATAAATTTCTTCATCACAATTTTCAGATTCACTAATTTCAGGCAAAACCTCATAAAGATAATCTAGTGCACTCAAATCACTAGAAATTGGTTCATCATAATTGGATCTCTTAAAAAGATTAGAAAGGGGATGAGGATCCATAACCTTCTAGCAAGCGAAGATGCAAGCAAAAAGAAGGCACATGGTAACACAAGATCGAACAGAAGGAGGACGAAGAAAAGGCAAAGGTGAAGCAGGGGAGAGGAAAACGAGAGGCAAATGGCAAATAATGTAATGCGAGGGATAAGAGTTTGTGACGGGTACTTGGTATGTCTTGACTTGTGTGTAGATTCCCCGGCAACGGCGCCAGAAATCCTTCTTGCTACCTCGTGAGCATGCGTTGGTTTTCCCTTGAAGAGGAAAGGGTGATGCTGCAAAGTCGCATAAGTATTTACCTCAGTTTTTGAGAACCAAGGTATCAATCCAGTAGGAGGCTACGCTCAAATCCCTCGTACCTGCACAAACAAATAAGAACCTTGCAACCAACGCGATAAAGGGGTTGTCAATCCCTTCACGGCCACTTGCAAAAGTGAGATCTGATAGAGATAATAAGATAAATATTTTTGGTATTTTTATGATATGGATTGGAAAGTAAAGCTTGCAAAATAACATAGATCGGAAACATATATGATGGAAAATAGACCCGGGGGACATAGATTTCACTAGTGGCTTCCCTCAGGATAGCATAAGTATTACAGTGGGTGAACAAATTACTGTCAAGCAATTGATAGAAAAGCGCATAGTTATGAGAATATCTAGGCATGATCATGTATATAGGCATCACGTCCGCGACAAGTAGATCGAAACGACTCTGCATCTACTACTATTAGTCCACACATCGACTGCTATCCAGCATGCATCTAGAGTATTAAGTTCATAAGAACAGAGTAACGCATTAGGCAAGATGACATGATGTAGAGGGATAAACTCAAGCAATATGATATAAACCCCATCTTTTTATCCTCGATGGCAACAATACAATACGTGCCTTGCTGCCCCTGCTGTCACTGGGAAAGGACACTGCAAGATTGAACCCAAAGCTAAGCACTTCTCCCATTGCAAGATAGATCAATCTAGTAAGCCAAATCAAACTGATAATTCGAAGAGACTTGCAAAGATAACAAATCATACATAAAAGAATTCAGAGGAGATTCAAATATTGTTCATAGATAATCTTTATCATAAACCCACAATTCATCGGATCTTGACAAACACACCAAAAAAGAATTACATCGAATAGATCTCCAAGAAGATCGACGAGAACTTTGTATTGAGATCCAAAGAGAGAGAAGAAGCCATCTAGCTAATAACTATGGACCAAAAGGTCTATGGTAAACTACTCACACTTCATCAGAGAGGCTATGGTGTTGATGAAGAAGCCATCCGTGATCGATTCCCCCTCCGGTGGAGCGTCGGAAAAGGCCCCAAGATGGGATCTCACGAGTATAGAAGGTTGTAGCGGTGGAAATAGGGTTTCGTGGTGCTCTTGGATGTTTACAGGGTATATGAGTATATATAGGCGAAGGAAGTTGGTCAGGGGGCCCACAAGGGTGGGGGCGCGTCTACCCCCCTGAGTGCGCCCTTCTGCCTCGTGGCCTCCTTGTTTCTTTTTTGACGTCCACTCCAAGTCTCCTGGATTGCGTTTGTTCCAAAAATAACTCTCCCGAAGGTTTCATTCTGTTTGGACTCCATTTGATATTCCTTTTCTGTGAAACACTGAAATAGGCAAAAAAATAGCAATTTGGACTGGGCCTCCGGTTAATAGGTTAGTCCCAAAAATGATATAAAAGTGCATAGTAAATCCCATTAAACATCCAAAACAGATAATATAATAGCATGGAACAATAAAAAATTATAGATACGTTGGAGACGTATCAATAGTTATGATGATATTCAAGGCAATGATCATGTATATAGGCACCACGTCTGAGACAAGTAGACCGACTCGTGCGTGCATCTACTACTATTACTCCACCCATCGACTGCTATCCAGCATGCATCTAGGGTATTAAGTACAAAACAGAGTAATGCCTTAAGCAAGATGACATAATGTAGACAAAGTAAACCCAAGCAATATGAATAAACCCCATAGCTTTATCCTTAATGGTAACAATACAAATACGTGTCTTGTCCCTTTCTATCACTAGGATAGAGCACGACAAGATTGAACCCATCACAAAGCACCTCTCCCATTGCAAGATAAATCAATCTAGTTGGCCAAACCAAATGGATAGATCGGAGAGAAATACAAAGCTATAATAATCATGCATAAAAGAGTTCAGAGAAGACTCACTTAATGTTCATAAATAATTTGATCATAAACCCACAATTCATCGGATCCCAACAAAGACACTGCAAAAGAAGATTACACCGAATAGAACTCCAAGAACAGTGAGGAGAACATTGTATTGAAGATCAAAGAGAAAGAAGAAGCCATCTAGCTACTAGCTATGGACCTGTAGGTCTATGGTGAACTACTCATGGATCATCGGAAGGGAAGCAAGGATGATGTAGAAGCCCTCCGTGATCGATTTCCCGTCCGGTAGAGTGCCGGAGAAGGCTCCAGCTGGGATCTCGGAAGAATAGAAGCTTGTGGCGGTGGAAAAGTGTTTCTTGGGTGGCTCCCTGTTTGCTTCCCAATTTTAGAGAATTTATGAAGGTGTAATTAGGTCAGATGGAGCCACGTGCGGCCCACAAGGCATCAGGGCACGCATACCCCCCTAGGCACGCCCTATTGCCTTGTTGTTTCCTTGTTTCTTGTATAGTCTCCTACCTAAGCTTCCACGTCCAGAAAAAATCATCAAAAAGTTTTGTAGTGTTTCGACTCCGTTTGGTACCAATTTCCTGGAAAACCAAAAACAAGCAGTGGCACTTGGCACTGGGTTAATAGGTTAGACCCAGAAAATTACATAAAAAGCATATAATTATGTATAAACATCCAAGATTGATACTACAATAGCACGGAGCAATTAAATATTATAGATATGTTGGACATGTATCAATGGTGTTCTTGTCATTGGCATAGATCGTCTTAAGAAAGTTGTTCCCGTGAGCCCAGACATGGCTGCAGTGCAATCGTGGTTTGTGTGTATGATATTTGGTAGAAAATGGAAAAAGGGAGGCAGACTATGCGAGGAGGTATAGGTAAGAACTAGCGCATCTAACAAAATATATAAGTATGATAAAGAGCATGCAAAAAAATTCAAAGCACCTCCCCCACTTTCTTCGAGCATGATCTGCATGAAGAAAGGAAACGGCTCACCCGTGATCTTACTATTAGAAGGTAGGACACAACCGCAAACCTCCATACCAATCAATATTTTCTCCTTTATCTATCTAAAATTGACACACCGAATTGTCGCATAAAGACAAGAATGCAAGCAGGCAAACGAGCAGTCTAACACCCATCTTAGAACCGATGATGCATGCATATATCACAGAAGCATATAGAGAGAGGAACCTCAACCATCTCAAACATATAGGCACACACGTGCTTCTTCTCCACATTGATATGTGCCTCTCGTGTCTTAGCGACCGTGCCTCTCAGGGTGAACGAGTGAATGGAAACATTAAAACTCAAATAGCACATCTGTCCATCTGCTTCAGGTAGAACATTGCCTATCCTAGGTTCACGCCCTGCCTCTCTTTGTGAACGTGAGAATGACAATAATTGTAACACAAACGCACATAGTGCCTTTTTCTCCACAAACAAGCAGTGCCTCTGCTAACTGTAGACCTTGTCTCTCTAAGTGATTATGTTAATCTATATGAACTTCTGCCAATGTGAACAATGAACTGCTAACATAAAAAACATATGACATCCATGTCTGAGCTTTGCATGGATAGTTAAAAACATATTCTTATCCCATCCAAACATAGAAAAATATATTTTTATAGCATCCAACAAGCCAATATAATACTTTGAGATAAACTAAAATTTCCAAACTAGTACTCCATCTGATTGAACTAAAACCACAACATTTATTATTCATCAGAGGAAGTACTATCTGCCATCCAAGTTGCAGTAGTTAACCACCAGGTTCACTCTTCGGAGCCCTCCCTATTGGATACTGCTCAGAAACATCGACATCTACGGTTAAGAAGAGAGCGAGAATGCAACGCATCCCTCATCGACAAAATCCGACAATAAAGCTCATAGCTCACATACCCGTTCTTCCTTCTATGTGTGAGTTGCGTTTGGATTTCCTCGAAGAGGAGAGGATGAAGCGGTACAATACAGATAAGTATTTCCCTCAGTCAAGAACCAAGGTTATCAATCTAGTAGGAGAACCAGTCAGAACCTCGTTAGCAGCACCTCCAGACACAAAAGCAAATACTTGCACCCGATGCAAACAAGGGGGTTGTCAAGCCCCTTGGCGGTTATTTTTAAGGATCAAATCTCGTAGTGGTAGGCAACTAGATAAAATGCAAAATATAATATAATAATATAAAAGTGTGGCAAGGTATTTTTGGATTTTATATATGATAAAAGTAGACTCAGGGGCCATAGTTTTCACTAGAGGCTTCGCTCTCGAGCCCAAAACGTATGGTGGGTGAACAAACTACTGTTGGGCAATTGATAGAAAAGCGCATAGTTATGACGATATTCAAGGCAATGATCATGTATATAGGCATCATGTTCGAGACAAGTAGACCGACTCCTACCTGCATCTACTACTATTACTCCACCCATCGACCGCTATCCAGCGTGCATCTAGGGTATTAAGTTAACAAAAACAGAGTAAGGCCTTAAGAAAGACGACATGATGTACACAAAGTAAACCCAAGCAATATGCATAAACCCCGTCTTTTTATCCTTAATGGCAACAATACAAATACATGTCATGTCCCTTTCTGTCACTGGGATTGAACACTGCAAGATTGAACCCATCACAAAGCACATCTCCCATTGAAAGAAAAATCAATCTAGTTGGCCAAACTAAATGTATAGATCAGAGGGAAATACAATGCTACAACTATCATGCAAAAAAGAATTCGGAGAAGACGCAATTAATATTCATGAATAATCTAATAATAAACCCACTAACGGTTTCCTGGACCAAGGGGTGCCAACCTGGTCGGCCCATAGTCCTCGGGTTGGGCCCGTGGGTCCACATTCTCATCGAGGAGGACTCCTGAAGCTACACGCTTGGACGCAATCAAGAGTGCATCTACTAAAGACTTGGCATATACTCCAAGACATCTCCCGCTGCCTCAATATTTACACCTAGACCATGCAACCCTAGATGCCCTACCTGGCATGTATATAAGCCAAAGGGTTTAGCCCATAGAGGGGGGATGATCACAATCACATTCACCTAGCCCTAGAGTTAGGTCTCTCCTTGCGATCTCGAGGTAGATCTAGTTTGTGCTAGATACGTCATCAATACAATTAAAGCAGGACGTAGGGTATTACCTCGTCTTCGAGTGCTTGAACCTGGGTAAACACTGTGTCCTTCATCCCTGCTACTATCGATCCAAGGTCCACAGCTCAGGACCCCCTACCCGAGGTCTGCCGGTTTTACCACCAACATTGGTGCTTTCCTTGAGAGTATCAACGAAAGGATTGATGGATCATCTACAGGTTAATTGCGGCGGTGGCTACGGGGTCATCTTCATCCTCGTCCAACTTTTTGTATTCAGCAGCATGGTTTTTTGCGTCGACTCGGCAGACCAACTGGCCTCCATCGAGAATTATGCCCCAGATCAAGTCATGACTTTCAAAAGCTTGGAATCCACCGTGGATTCCCTTGGTGAGCTCATCATGTCAGGCTGGTCATCGAGCCAAATCAAGGGCTTATCAGGCATCGGGGGCTCGACCTCGGAACCAATCTCCCTCAAAGACGTTGGATCAGGTCCCCTGGCATCACAAGACCGCGGGGAGGAATCAATCACCTACGCCTCGGGTGACCTCGTCTCGGGAATAAGCCCCGGCATTGGTCCGGGTCCAGCTTCGGATACTGCATCGGGTTTCGAACCGGCTCTAGCACCAGATTCAGAATCAACTCTGGCCCCTCGCAAGGCTGAGAACATGTCAAGCGACTCACCAATCGTACTTCAAATTGGCTCGGCTTATAACCAGCCCATTACCCCCGAGGAACTATCTCACCTAAACGAGATGCTTGACCACATCCAGAGCTTATCAATCTCGGATGGTCAGACCTTGGTTTATGACAAGATCAGACTTAAAGCCGACAATCGGGAAATTTATGTCCCACCCATGATGTCTACTACACAACTTGTTCTTGTGAACTCATGTTGAGCCTCCAAGCATAGAGTTTTGTAGCTTAGTAGAAAATTTCCCTCAAGTGGATGACCTATGGTTTATCAATCCATGGGAGGAGTAGGATGAAGATGGTCTCTCTCAAACAACCCTGCAACCAAATAAAAAAAAGTCTCTTGTGTCCCCAACACAACAAATACAATGGTAAATTGTATAGGTGCACTAGTTCGGTGAAGATATGGTGATACAAGTGTAATAATGATGGTAGATATGGATTTTTGTAATAGGAACAATAAAAACAACAAGGTAGTGAGTGACAAGAGTGAGCACAAACGGTATTGAAATGCTTGAAAATGAGGCCTAGGGTCCGTACTTCCGCTAGTGCAATCTCTCAACAATGCTAATATAATCGGGTCATATAACCATCCCTCAACGTGCGATGAAGAATCACTCCAAAGTTCCTATCTAGTGGAGAACATAAGAAGAAATTGTTTGTAGGATACGAAACCACCTCAAAGCTATTCTTTCCGATCAATCTATCCTAAAGTTCATACTAAAATAACAGCAAGGTATTCTTTCTGGTCGATCTAACCAAGAGTTCATAGTAAAATAACACCATATGATACACATCAACCAACTCTAATGTCACCCATATACTCCAATGTCACTGCGAGTATCCATGAGTTGATTATACGATATGCATCAAACAATTTCAGATTCGTGATACTCAATCCAACACAAAGAACCTCAAAGAGTGCCCCAATATTTCTCTCGGAGAAACAAAGACGAGAATGTGCATCGACCGCTATGCATAGATTACCCCAATGTCACCTCGACAATCCGCGAATTGAGTGCCAAAACACATATCAAGTGAATCAATTGATACCCCATTGTCACCACATGTATTCATAGCAAGACATACATCAAGTGTTCTCAAATCCATAAAAGTATTCAGTCTGATAAAAAGAAACCTCAAAGGGTAAACTCAATTCACAACAAGATAGAGAGGGGAAAACACCATATGATCAAACTATATTAACAACGCCCGCGATACATCAAGATCGTGCTATCTCAAGAACACGAGAGAGAGATTAAACACATAGCTACTGGTACAAACCCTAAGCCCCTAGGGTGGACTAATCCCTCCTCATCATGGTGGCCGCCGGGATGATGAAGATGGCCATCGTGATGATTTCCCCCTCCGGCAGGGTGCCAGAACTGGGTCTAAATTGGTTTTTCGTGGCTATAGAGGCTTGCGGCAGTGGAACTTCTGATCTATGGACTCCCTGAGGGTTTCTAGAATATTTGGGAATTTATAGGGTGAAGAGGCGGTGCGGGAGGTCACCAAGGTGGGCACAACCCACTGGGCGCATCTAGGCCTCCTGGTGCGCCCCTCTGGTACTTCTTTGGCCCATTAGGTGTCTTCTGGTCTAGAAAAAATTCTCCAAAGAGTTTCGCTGCGATTGGACTCCGTTTGGTACTGATATTATGCGATGTAAAAAAGAAGCAAAAAACAACAATTGGCACTGGGCACTATGGCAATAGGTTAGTCCCAGGAAATGATATAAAGTTGCTATAAAATGATTGTAAAAGATCCAAGAATGATAATACAACAGCATGAATACTTCATAAATTATAGATACGTTGGAGACGTATCAGCATCCCCAAACTTAATTCCTACTCGTCCTCGAGTAGGTAAATGATAAACGACATAATTTATGAAGTGTAAATGCTAGAATAGTGCATAAGTTTCATCAATGATAATTTCAATCACTTTTCCTAGCATCATAACAACAACTCTTTCTCATAAAACTCATCATGATAACTAGCAATTGAAAGCGAAATTTTTGTTGTGGAATGCTACCTATCATATTCATCATATACTCTTTATTTTGTAGCATGGACATTTGGACTTGAATGATTCAAAGCAATAGTCTATAATTTGACATGAAGACATCATTACTCAAGCATACTAACAAGCAACCATGTCTTCCGAAATATCAACGCTAAAGAAAGTTATCCCTAGCCCATTATGCTCAATCATTGACACATTCGTGAAACACACTCAAATATTAGCTACATCGAATGGACAAGTATGATCACAGTGCTCCCTAGTTGGTGCTTTATAAGAGAAGATGGGGACTCAAATAAAATTGCATAAAATAAATAGATAGGCGCTTCGCAGAGGGAAGCAGAGATTTTTAGAGGTGCCAGAGCTCAAAGCTTAAATTGAGAGATAAAATATTTTGAGAGGCATACTTTTCACGTCAACGAAAACGGTCGAGAATTCCCAACACTTTCCATGCTAGATACATCATAGGCGGTTCCAAAACAAAAAATAAAGTTTATTCCTTTTTCCAGGATTCTTTCACAATCCATGGCTAGTCGTATCCACGCATCCCTATTACCTTTATCACACTCTCATGCAATGACAAGTGAATAAACACTCATCATGAGAATAACGCATCTAGCATGGAAAATATTGGCCACCCCCTGCCGCTTCATGAGCGGTACGGGCACACAGAAAGGAAATTTATTTTGAAAAATTAGAGTTGGCACATACAAATTTGCTTGGAACGACACAGAAATACCGCATATAGGTAGGTATGGTGGACTCATTTGGAACAACTTGGTTTAAGGAGTTTGGATGCACAAGCAGTATTCTCGCTTAGTACAAATGAAGACTAGCAAATAGATTGAGAAGCGACCAACCAAGGAACGAAAACGATTATACACGAGCATTAAACATAACTAACACCGGAAATGCACCACAAGTAGGATATAACTTCATTCCATAAATATTGACTTTCGTTCTTGCATAGGGAATCACAAACCTTAACACCAATATTCTTACTAAAGCATAATTACTAACCAACATGACTCACATATTATTATCTCCATATCGCAAAAACTATTGCAAGGAATCAAACTTATCATATCCAATGATCTTACATGAAAGTTTTTATTATATCCTTCTTGAACGTCCACCACTTTGGTACCAATTTCATAGCTTGTGCAAATTTTCATCACTATTATCAACTCTCAAAATAATAAAGTGAAGCATGGGAGTAAATGACAAACTACTCCAAAAAGATATAAGTGAAGATCAAGCGAGTAGTTAAGTAAATGGGTAGCTATGTGAGGACTCTCTCTTATTTAAAAGCTTTCATATCTAAGTATTTTATTTAAACAACAAGCAAAACAAAATAAAATGGCATTCCAAAAATAGCACACATCATGGGAAGAAGCAAAAAACTTAGGCTCAACCGAGGCTAACCGATAATTGTTGATGAAGAAAGGTGGGATGCCTACCGGGGCATCCCAAGCTTAGATGCTTGAGACTTCTTGAAGTATTAATTTGGGATGCCTTGGGCATCCCCAAGCTTGAGCTCTTGTGTCTTCTTCATTCCTCTCATATCACGGTTTTCCTTAATCTCAAAACTTCATCCACACAAAACTCAACAAGTACTCATGAGATGAGTTAGTATAAATCAATGCATTAACCTTATCATTCTCTACTGTAGCAAATAACTAAATTTAATATTTAATATTTAATACTAAATGCCTCTGCATATTAATAGTCCTATCCTCAAATAGAATCATTAAACAAGCAAACATATGCTAACAATGCAAACATAACAACAATCTATCAGAACAGGACAGTCTGTAAAGGATGCAAGAATATTTACACTTATTTAACTCCAAAAATTCTGACAAATTACCATACTGTAGAATATATATTTTAACTTAGTGTGTAAAAATTTCAAGATTTTATCATGTTCTGACTTTCCAGAAGAATTCAGACAATGACAACAAACTTTCTGTTTTTAAACAACAACATGTAGACTTGCTCTCCTCCTCTCCCCCTCCTCCCACCTCCCACCTCCCTACACTCCAACGGATCCTATCCACCATGAAGATTTCTAGAGAGCTGCACCATCATGGATCATCTTCTACATTGGGATTGCAACCCTGGTCGGAAGGTGGCTGCACAGGTTCGTTCAAAGTTTGGATATACAGTCCATTTTTCTCCCTCCCACAATACCAAGGAATTCTTCTTGGTTGCGTCCTTCTCCTCAGCCTCTTTTCCCCTCTCGAAGGAATCTGTTGCTCTTGCTCTAGTTTGCTGCATTGGTGGATCATCTCTTGGCTTCAATGTGAAACAAATTGGGAAGGTCATTTCGGTTCTCTGTGGCTTCTAACCGTGTGGGTCACTATATTTATGGTCTCAAGGATCATGTTTGGCCTAATTTCATCTGCCACTTCCATCTTTTCAAACCTCATGTGGATTATTCTAACTATGCTGCTACTGGTTGGAATGTGGATGAAGTTCTTGAGGAAGTGCAAGCTCGCACACCTATGGCTATCAAGTCTAATCTTAACTTCCTTAAGAGAAGTGTCGAGTTTGATTGCTCATCCAAGGAGGTGATTACAAAGTTTGGATTTCATATGGGTGCTAGGAATTCATCTCAAAACAACACTTCCCAAGCTATATGTTTCAGTGAACAATCGTCGGAATTCTCACCGCTGGCTAGTCTCCGGCCCTAGACAGACGAGAGTGATCTTCGGTTCGGTACGTTGCATGCTAGGAATTTTCGATCACGGTCATCAACTCCTATCATCTCTTTTGGAAGTTTTCCGCCATGCAATATTGGTCAATTTAATGCAAATAAATAAAGTTTTTAGGGTGCCAATTTCAAAAAAGATTCCTGGGCAGACATCCCTAATTTTATGCTTCTCCAAATTATGGACCAATGTCGTTTTGGATATTCCGACTCACATATTTCTACTATATGGTCAATACAATCGGTCCCACCTATGGATTACATTTCTGAGAGGGTGGTATTCTGTTCCATCTGTAATGGTTACGGTCATCTGGCGTCCTCTTGTCAGTCTGTTAGGTGTGGCTCCTGTTCTGCTAGCCCATGTCATTGCCCTGGCCCGGCCCAACTTTCAGATACTCACAATGAGATACATGGCCCTGCTATTGTCACTAAGGCCCCCTCAGTTGGGTGTTATATTTGTGGTTGTCTCTCCCATATTTTCTATGAATGCCCCGCTCTAATCCAATGTGGACTCTGCTTCTTTTTGGGCCATACCAAATATCATTGTTTTGATTCTAAGGCGGCACATTACTATTGGAGACCAAAGAATATGATGCCCAGGTCCATTGAGTCGATTACTTTTGATGCCCACCCAAACTTAACTCTCAAAGGCAAAAATCCTATTGAAAATCACTACATGCAAAGACGGGATCCTCACCTTCCTTGCGCGGGAGACCCGATCTGTAATACTGTGAATAATTTGGCAGCAAATAAACCTCCTATGGTAAATCAGTCAAATCAATCAGGTCAGGGCTGCCTTTCCAAGAATCCTAGCTTAATGGCCTCATCTGCCCAAATCGCCCCTCATGTGCCCCAATCATCTGGCGTCGTTCACTGTGAGGCCTGCAGGAGGGTCGGACACGTGGCGTCATCCTGCTTGCAGTGATGCAAAGGCCAGCGTAGGGTTTGGGTTCCCAAGTCACGCCCCTGCTCTGCTGTCTCTCCCTGCTCTGTCTGCTCTGCATACACCACCACCACCACCACCTCCGCCACCTCCACCACCGTCGGAGTCGTCGCCCATGGAGAACTTCCCTGTCAACGTCATCCCCTACATCCCACATGGCATGACGGTCGAGCTAGGCCTGGAGGATCGCAAGGTTCGGGACGATATGGTGGTCAGTGCCGTCACCCCGCTCCGCCATGATTTCTTGGCGATTGCTGAAGCCAACAGGTTCATCCCATTCCATCAGAAAGAAGGCCTCAGAAACACGATCCAAGGTTTGCTTCATGAGTCGCACTTCTTCCCCACTGAGATAGAGGATCATCCTTTGGGTATTGGTATCTTTGGTTTTGAGAACTCGGTGATTAGAGATACTATTGTGGGAACCACCTTTGAACTTGATGAACTCCAAGCTGAAGAACACACTGTTATTTCTTCCTCATGATGCGGCACTTAATATGAGATCCACCACTTTTGGGCCTAAAGTTTGGATTCTTTACATTGATTTTCCATATGACTACCAGACCCAACACTACATCCACAAATCAGTCGATAAATTTGGGTGTCTTGTGGACTGGAATAACCCTAGGGGAGACAGGAGATTTGTTCTTATTAAGGCTCAAATTATTCACCTTCGCCTAGTTCCCAAGAGTTTAGTTATGAGGCAGCTTGGTGGTGCTCGTCAGAGCTGGACTGTTGCGGTGACAATGTTACGGAGTAGTGATTGGAATGCTCATCTACCTGAGGTGCCGCCGGCCGGTGAAGATCCTCCTCCGGCGGATGGGGTTCCACATCCTCTGCATGGGGAAGGCCTAAATGCAGAGCAGTTGTATCAGATGCAGCTCCACAATTGGATGGCGCAGAATGTCGCTGCTGGCAACAACAACCAAGGAAATAACAATGATGATAATGTGGTGATCGATCAGGCTGATGATGTTCAGTTTCATGCGAACTAGGTTGAATGGCATGTTCCCCCACCTGCTAGTCCACCGGCTGTTTACAATTTCCAAGCTTGGCTTGCTAATGAAGGGCTTCAGGTCATTGATGGCATCTTACCTAAAAATAACTTGCAGGATAGCCCAGCTATGGCATGGAATGACTCAACCTCCTACCATTGTGTACAATAACTGACATGCATAGGAATAAAACATAGCGAGATAATGTAAGGAGTGCATGCAGAAATCCAGAGTGATGGTAGCAACCTGTGGATAGACCCAAAACCAATGATAGCAGACATATAATAGCTTCAGTTAAAAAATACACATGATGGCTCATTTAATTTTGTTTCCCACCCAACATGAAACTCATAGTAGACACCCGAGATTAACCAGATAGTAGACAGATATGGTTGATTGTTGCTCAATATACCCCACAACCATTTAAAAATTCAAGTTTGAGCATTAGTTTGGACCTGACTTGGAGTCTAATCGGTGAACAGGACGACAAATTAGCATGTAATATTAAGCGATGCATAATGTGGGCAGACACGAAAGAGTGCGACCTCTCTTGCGGACACGTGTAGTCCTCAAGCTCATCTGCTTAGTTGATGTTGGTAATGCAGTTTTCGTGGCTGCCGGCGGCATGGAAGAAGATCTGAGGCGGTGAAAGATAGTCTGGAGGGCGGCTCCCTGCTGTGGTGAACCCTTCCGTCATTGGAGCAGCTGGGCTAGGGTGGACGATAGCGGAGCAGGAGCGGGGAAAGCCACATAAGGTTTTCTTTGACACGTATCTGTAACAGAAGTAATTATGTAAGGGCTTGTTTGAATTGGAGGATCCTAACAATGCAGGGATATCAAATACACAGGAATAGGATAGGAATGCATGTGCAAAATAGAGAATTTAAAAATACAGGATTTCTGTCAATTTGGGTGTTTGGTTAACAAGAATTGGAAGATCACATGAATGCAAAGAAGCATTGTCAAATTAAGTCAAACCACAAGAAAATGTATAGTTATAATGTTATTAAGCTACTCTCTCTTAGTCTTGTGCTTCATGAATAGGAATTTGAAAATGAGGCCAAGTGGATATTAAAATTCCTATGGTTTTTCTTTGAAGGAGACACTAAAGGAACAAATCCTACATTTTTCCTTTGCTCCATTCCTTTGAACCAAATGCATGAATAGTAGCACCATAGGAAACTTTCCAATTCCTATGTTTTCCTTCAGTTTTCCTTTCAAACACTGGCGATTCTAGTAGGCAGGCTTGAACAGGCAAAAGCCTCTCCAAATTTTTTGGTGCTACTCCTACTACTTTGGGAGACTACTACCCTACTAGCTCAACTCCCAGGCCCATCTACACATGCACAGCTCAAATGTGCATAAATAAATAATGATAGCTTTCAAGAGAGTCCATCACGGATAGCTAAGTTTCCTGGTACCTCAGTGCTTGTCATATAGTAGGAGAAACTCATCGTATTTCATGTTACTACGCGTGCTCAGTAGACAATATATAACATGTAGAGTAAAAGAGCGATGCAACAAGTGTACAACCTCTTTGGTGAAGCCATGTCGATCTCAGCATCATTGGGTTGGTCGCTGAGGATGCTGCGACTGATGTGGCTGTCGGAGGAGGGGAAGAAGATCTTAGGCATCTAGAGATGGAGCCGAGGATACTCCTCCACTGTGATGGAGGGTTTCGTCGCTGGAGCAGCTCCGGTGAGTTGTACAACGGCGAGGCTGCAGCAGGACAAGAGAGACAATGTTAGCCTGAGTGGAATTCCAATAGCATCTCCAATAGATGATGAAAAATACATAACCAAAAAGTGCTAGATGTAAAATACATCAGCCGCTCATCTCTGAACTTAACTGTTGAAACTGAATTTAATTGTCGAAACTGAATTTTGCTGTCAAAACTGAATTTTACTGTCGGAACTGAACATACTAGTAGCAGAAAAGCAGTGCACTAACAGTTTTAACCGCTCGAGCACTAGTGGCAGAGTAGTAGTGATCTAAATCGGTAGCTGCTACAGTAGGGAACATACTACTAGAGAGCAGTCGGGGTAGCTGGTCCCGCAGCAGCAACGCCCAGAGCAGCAGCGTGTGCGAGAGCCGGGGTAGCTGGTCGTGTAGCAGCATCTCGGGTAGCAGCAATAGGAGCCCGAGCCAGAGCCGGAGATGCTGCTCGTGCAGCAGCAACACGAGCAAGAGTAGAGCAACATCGTAAGAAAGAGCAAGAGCAGCAGCGCGAGCAAGAGCCAGAGTATACCAGGCAGGGGAGCAGAGCAACAGCGCAAGCAAGAGCCGATGCAGCAGCAGCATCTCCTACTGATGTGGACGTCACCACTGAGGGAGCGATACCGTGGAGGAAGTGGCCAGCGCCACCGCCGTAGATGGAGCCGTGCCATGGCAACTCGAGACCGAGCCCTGTTAGTGCTACTTCTTGAGCTTGCGTTGGTTTTTCCGTTGAAGAGGAAAGGGTGATGCATCAAAGTAGAGATAAGTATTTCCCTCAGATAAGAACTAAGGTATCAATCCAGTAGGAGATACATGCAAGTCTCCAATCTATGCACCTGCACAAACAATCAAACACTTGCGCCCAACGCGATAAAGGGATTGTCAATCCCTTCACGATCACTTGCCAAGGTGAGATCTGATAGAGATAGATATAAGAGATTACATGTGCCGATAAATTCCTCTGCCGAAAGTTTACAAGGGAGATAGCACACATGTATGCTATTGTGCTGCTGCTTGGTGAAAAATTCCTCTGCCCTCATGTGCCGAAAGTTTTCATGCTGCCAGTTCGTGACACTCTCCGAATGGTGAAGGATATTGGAAAAGAAAAGGAACCTGTTGATGGCAAAGGAAAAGCACACATGTATCAACCTAAAATCACTCTCCAGTAAAAAATGGCAGCAAATCTCATGAGCGCTAAAGTTTTTGCTTTTTACAGCAAGATCATAAAGACTTCACCCAAGTCTTCCCAAAGGTTCTACTTGGCACAAACACTAATTAAAACATAAAACCTCATCTAACCAGAGGCTATATGAATTATTTATTACTAAACAGGAAAAAAAAGTAAAGAACAAAAATAAAATTGGGTTGCCTCCCAACAAGCGCTATCATTTAACGCCCCTAGCTAGGCATTGATAATTTCAATGATGCTCACATGAAAGACAAGAATTGAAGCACAAAGAGAGCATCATGAAACATGTGACAAACACATCTAAGTCTAACATACTTCCTATGCATTGGCATCTTATAGGCAAACAAATTATCATAGCAAGCTAAAACTAGCATATGCAAGTAAGCGGAAAGAAACAGTAGCAATCTCAACATAACGAGAGGTAATTTAGTAACATAAAAATTTCTACAATCATATTTTCCTCTCTCATAATAATTACATGTGGGATCATAAGCAAATTCAACAAAATATCTATCACATAAAATATTTTCAACACGATCCACATGCATGCAAAGTTGACACTCTTCCAAAATAGTGGGATTAATATTAACTAAAGTCATGACCTCTCCAAACCCACTTTTATCAAAAAATTCATAAGATTGAACATTATCCAAATATGTGGGATCTAAAGTTGACACTCTTCCAAACCCACTTTCAATATTATTGCAAACACTATTATCAATCCCATATTCATCATGGGGCTTAAATAAATTCCTTTGCCCTCATGTGTGCTATTGTGCAGTTGCTTGGTGAAAAATTCCTCTGCCCTCATGTGCCGAAAGTTTTCATGCCGCCAGTTCATGACACGCTCCGAATGGTGAAGGATATTGGTAAAGGAAAGGCACCTGTTGATGTTGCTGGTGTTGCTTCTGCTTTTGAGACTGCTTTGAAAGTTAAGAAAGCCAAGGTTGAAATCCCTCGAGAAGAAAACCCATCTCTGTATGAGATTTGCATTCGCACTCAGCAAGCTCTAGAAAGTCACATCAAGCTTGATCGTAAAGAAAAGATGGAATTGATGTTTGAGCTGAATTTGCTTCATAATTATGCTTGCCAAACCCTTCTGCTTGAGAAGGAGCAAAAGAAGCGCTCTTGGACTCTTCTAAGGCAGCATTATCTCAAAAACAGCTGGCTGCTAAAGGCATCAAGAAAGAATATGACTACCTGGAGTTATTTGCAGTACCTTGCATTCGAAGATAAACCCCTGTGCTCCCTCAGTGTTCTGCATCCAGTAATTTGCTGTTTGTCAAACCAGATGCTGAAATCGAAGACACAGCTGGAACACTTATCTTCAAGCCATATGCACCTTGCTTAATTTCTTCCAAAGGAGTTCCCGAAGCCCATGCTGCAACACCTGCTTCAGCCTCAACTATTCCTCGCTCTGCGAATGATTCGTCAAGCAGAGCTAATTCTGATTCTGAGGATTCTTCGGAAGTATAGTCTCTCGTATGCATTCTCTTTCTTTTTTGACACTTGTTGAAAAAAGGAGGGAGAATATCATCAAGTTATAGATGAACGCGGTATTTGCAAGGTGTTTTTCATTCGCCGCTTGCTTTTCATAGTCGAACTCTTTGGTGTTTCTCGAACAATTGCTTGTTGAACTTAACGCACCGCCGTGGTGTTGAAATACTTGATCGCCATGTACTATTAATAACCCCCCTACAATGCTATTTGCTTCCAACTATCTGTCTGCAGGTGCTATCGAAAGTTTACTCACATGCAATGGTTATCCTCGATAATTATCTTTCGAGTAGGGAACATGAATGTTTTCCAAGGAGGACGTAAATTCGTGCTTCTCTAATCAGAGTCATTTTTACTCCTTGAAACTATGTGTGTCTTGGTTGGATATGCAATGATTATTATCTCTCATTTTCCAAATTTGCAGGCGAAGAAGTCAGCTTCAATTTAAAATCTCGTGATATTTATCTATATGACTGGCAAAGTGTTTTTCCTCACATATATTCTTCGTATCAACTTTGTTGCAGGAAAACTTTGTCTGAAACATAACTCCTCCAACAAATATACTTTATTTCCCTTACTTTAACAATTCTCGAGTATCTATCTTGCAGGGAATTTACATCTCGTGTGTATTCAAATCATGCTCCGAGAAAGCCTTCTTGACGTATCCTTCGTCACAAATCATTTCAAAGTATTCATTATATCTAATTCTTTTCAAAGATTGTGTGACAGGAACCATCTCAGACAGTGTCGAGTGCACTAAAAGAGACCACGAACGAGATCTTATGTCAATGACACTCATACGAAGATTCACCTCGCTTCCTTCCGATTTAACTAGGCACTCAAATGATGCATATCTTTAGGGGGGGTGTGCTTTATCTTCGTAATCATCTCTCATCGTTCATTATCCTTCCCATTACATTCCATTCATTATCTATCCTTCAATGTGTTCAGTTTTGTCAACGATCGTCCAAAAAGTGGGAGATTGTTGGTGCAATATCTGCCTTCCTGTGTTTTGGAGATTGCTGATAGAAACAGGTATGGACTGATTTGTTTGCTAGTGCATACAGAGAGAAATAGTCTATACAGAAACCGAAGAGAACGATGTCTCCGGTGCCAAGTTCGAGTAACTTCACCGAAGTATATCCGCGCTACAGAGAAGAATGGGCTACATCTATGAAGATATGTAGACGAGAAGATTGATGTGAAGGAATTATCCCCTCTAAAGATTACTGCTGAAGCAAAGCATTTGGTTCGGTGTTGTTGTCCGAAGAAATTGACTCCAGCGAATGGAAGTCGAAGACAAATTGAAGATGTAGCATTCTTTTCGTCTTTCTTATTTGGTTCATTTGAGTCATAGGACCTTCGTACTATTAAGAAGGGTATATATTCTCGAAGCTTAGATCCGTTGTGATGCTTAGCCCAAAACCTATGAAAGTTGTGAGAGAAACCTCTTTGTGTTCCGAGCAAATACTTGCCAGCAAGAGACTGTGATCTTCTTCGCTGCGAGAGATTTGTCTCAGATCGAGGAGTTAACATTACTTGCTCCACAAGCAATGTTACCGTTGTGCTCAAAATCTGCCCGCTGGACTCGTGTTGTTCGGCCATTGGCTTCTCTTGATGTCCAATTTGGTCATTTCCCATCAGGGAAGGCTGCAGCTATAAATAGCCACCCCGTGTCGGCTTTATCCGGTGGCTGCTCCGCTTAAGATTTCTGAGAAGATTGATTTGAGCACCCCCTCTCCGAGTGATTTGAGTTTAAGATCCACTGAGAGAAAAATCAAGAGCCCAGACTTAGACAGTTATAGTGCATCACAATAATTCCGAGTTAGAGTTCTGTACCTATTACTCTTGCGAGCAGTGCACTCTCTAGACGGATAGGTTTCCGCTCGAGTGTTGAAGATTTGTTGTCTTCACCGAGCTAGATCTTCGGCAACCAAGAGTGATTGTGGTCCGCAAAGGTCGACCAAAGGTTTGAAGATCACCGACAAGTATCTACCACGAGTGAAATCAACCAGAGTTTGATCAACTTTGTGGTGAAGGAGAATAGGGTGAAGAGAGTTTATCTTCCATGTTAAGTCAAAACCCCTCCAACCAGACATAGCCCTTTGGCAGAAGGGTGAACTTGTTTACCAAATTCATCTGTCGCCACCACTGGTTCATTCTACTTTACTGCATTTCATCCAGCAGCTTACCTTCGTGCTCTGTGTTGACAATTTATCCGATCTTTATCACCTGTTGTATCATTCATTCGCTTCGATCATCTCTGTTGCTCACATTAGATATCTTTGCGTTCATCATGTTGTATTCTCATCGCTGTCTTCATCATCTCTGTCATATTTTACGATTCATTTGTGTTCACTTATTGCAGTTTTCTTTCAATGCTCATGTCATGTTTTATCTCATGTTACTTCATGTGATTGCTTGTAGCATTACTATCATTGTGATTAAACCTGTGTTACTGCAAGCCCGTACCATAATTGCTTCCTACATCGATGGATATGCTCCCCAACATAATGTTTGATTGAGCCGCTTTCCATCGTACTTTTTTTCCACTTCTGTGTTTGGGATCTGTTCAAAACATTCGAAAGAATATTTGAATCTCCCATTCACACCCCTCTGGTCGATATACTCTCGGTCCTAACAGGGTTTCCTGGTTACAACTAACTGGTTTTTACCACATGTTAACAATGTCGATTGTGCTAAATTGAGTGCTATTCGTAATGGGCTCTATCTGGCAACAAACGTTGGAGGTAACCAAGTGATTGTTGAATCAGATAATACATTTGCATTACAAACTTTGAACCAACATAAGGACTATTTCAGCCCTGAAGTTGTGACGATAAGGAAATGCCATAACCTTGCTAATGAGTTTGGGAAAGTTCCGTATAATCATTGCTTCCGTGGAGCAAATATGATAGCAAAGCTTTGCTTTTGTTCTAGACCTTCTTCACTTTGAGATTCTAACCCTCCTGACTCTATTTCTCATATGCTTGTAAATGACCTATCTATTACTCCCTATACAAAGTTAATACAAACTTGGGTTATCTATTTTGGAACCGGGGAATATTTGAGAAATAAAGTCGTATTATTGTAAAAAAAACAAGTCAAATTCTTTTCGCATGGGTTTGATTGGGCTCTACGCGACCAAGAAAGCACGCCCTTAGAGCGAGCCGCCCCGACAGTTACAGTAAGTTCTTTTCCGGGGCCTGGTTGGTGGCCCGTTTTAGGGATTGGTTCACCCTTTTCGTATTAACTAGCAAGATGCCCATGCGTTGCACGCATCAAGATGCATTTGTATGAGTAGTTTATTTTGTGGGAGAAAATGATGAACGAAGGAATGCCTTATTTGCAAATCTGAAGAGGGATATGGGTAAATTTTTGCAAAATTTTCATTGTTTCCTTCATATCTGTCAGATATAAATTGGACGGCCTATATTGTAGGATGGCAGGCACACCATCATCACCAACTCGGTTTTTTATAAGAGTAGAGTAGAGATTTTCCTCCAGATCGATCTAGAAACCCCTTGCACCCGTCTGGCCCCAATTAGAATTCAGAGAAGGGAAGCCAGAGAGAAGCAAGAAACGCAGCGGCGGCGGTGCAAGGAGCGCGTGATCGACGGCGCGAGGAGCTCCAACTCGGCGGCGCGAGGGCCCCTAGCTCGACCGTCGCCCACTTCCGTCCCCACCTCTCCCTTTGCTCCTTCTCAGCACGGGCAAAATGGCGGACACAGACGGAGATTAGGGTTTTACGCCGCCGCCACCTCCACCTCTGCCCAGCCCTGCTCCGACGCCTGCCTCCTCCATCGAGCCTGCACGCATTCTCCCTGGACGGGCTCAAGTCTGTCACGAGTAATATAGCTGGCCAAACGGGCCGGCCCGGCCCGGCACGGCACGGCCCATCCTAATCGTGCCTGGCCCGGCCCGGCCCGCCTAGGCACGATTATTATACGGGCCGTGCCGTGCCAGCCCGTGTGCTACAGCCTGCAGCCCAGGCACGGCCCGTATGCTAATCGGGCCGGCCCACCAGCACGCCAGGCCCACTAATCTACCTCCTATTTTGCGCATTGAGCGTTTTTAGCCTATTTTTATCTGTTGGCCCATATTAGAATACATAAAAAAATATAAAAAAGTTAATCGGGCCGTGCCGTGCCGGCCCGCGTGCTCGCCCTTCAGGCCCAGGCACGGCCCATGGCGTGCCGCGTGCCGGGCCCGGCCCGTTTAGCACGTGTCATGCCGTGCCGGCCGTGCTACCGGGCCGGCCCAACTATCCCGGCCCGTTTGGCCAGCTATAACGAGTAACCTCTCCATCTCCATCTCGCCCCGACGCTCCTCTGCTTCCAGTCGCTGCCGGCCCTGTCCCATCGGTAAGAATTCTTTTATGTTGTACTACCTCTGTTCACCAATGTAGGACGTTTTGGCAGTTTTGAATTAGTGAACAGAGGGTGTAGCTTTGAACTCATGTGAGTGTAAATCGAGATATTGTAATTAGGGCTTAAACTAGTGTTGGGCTGATTAGAGGACCAATAGACAGAGTTTCTTGAGATCCAGTAGTGCTAACTATCCACCTTATCAAGACAGCACAATGAAGGTCCTCATTCTCTAGTCAAAGTCATGTGCACATGTTGGACTAGGATTGCAAACAGTGCTTGGCTATGCTCGAGTAAACATTGGAATACCAACTTTAGTATTTTTTCTGAGAAATCTGCTTTGAGTTATTCCTCATTATATATTAATTGGTTATTTCTTGAAGTCAACTAATATTTGAATTAGCTCCTGTCAAGTTTAAATGATAAGAACATGGCCTCTCTTTTGTGTTCTGAATATGAAGAATGTAAACAGGGTATTTAAATACTCTGGAGACAAAGGGATTGGGATTCCCCAATTCGTTTCTCTTGATTTAATCACAAAATATCTCCCAGTGAGAGTTAAAAGATTGTCTGTTTTTGACGACGATACTAATTTATATATTATCTTTAAGACTTTAACTATGACATCTTACCTTCCTCAAATTTCCTTCCAGACAAGCCAGACCAAGCACTACCCCACAGGTTTAGCATTACTAGCAAAGGTCCCTGAAACCAATGGCATATTGAATACAAGTTGCTAGCTCACACAAGTTACCTGTGAATTTTGTATGTATGCAACCAAGTATGATAAAAGTTTTATTCAACAAATATCTTTCAGATCTAATATTTGTTTAAATGGATACAGCTACATTGCTGATACTTGCATTGACCATTTGGAGCTGCTAGCTTGTCTGAAGGTATGCCGTATTCTGGATTTCTGGCTATGTGTTGCATTCTTTTGTTGGATTGCGTGTGCACCCAAGGGAATCTGTAACATTTGCAAACTCGATTAGCATGGATGGCAAGGATTATATCACTTAGTGTATAATTTTGATATAGCTTAATTCGGTTACAGTTTGATACTTGGTCATCTTCATTTACGGCACCACCACATGTTACGGGTTCCATTTTATCTTTCATGTGAGAATTATTATGTATGGGTAAGGCTGTCTAGAAATTCCCTTCCCCAGGCCCCACCTCGTGTGGGGACTTTCAGCACTGGGTATGCCCTTTTTTAAGTAAATCATGCAGGCTGTGTTTACATTGTTTAATTGTTAATTAGCAATATGTACAATTTCTCCCATTGTCCTCTAATTTTCTTGTCTTGTCACTCAGGCTTCTTCCTCAAGAAGAGTTACTGTACTTGGAGTTTGTGCACCTGGTACTGACTCTTATCTACGTTTCTTTGGTGAGTGGCTTCACATAACCATTGACCCCCCTTTTTTGGATGTTCACGTTTCATATTGGTATGTCATGTGAGTTACTAAATACGTAAAAGTAGAGGCTAGGCTTGAGTTCAAGCTCGTTAGCCTCATGGGCTTGAGTCTAGGCTTGAGCTTGGCTAGTTTAAGGCTTGAGCTTGGCTAGTTTAAGGCTTGAGCCGAATTCGAAGTGCTTATTGAGCTTGAGCTTTTTTTGAAAGCCCTAGGGTGCTGTTGTCGTAGGTTGCCCAGATATGGCGATACTGATACTGGTTTGGTGACACCATGGTACATAAATATATAGAAATTAATGATTAGATGAAAATATGACAGTTTAGAAATACTAATAAGGCAATGGGAACATGGAAAATGCACCATTAATATAATCCTAGTTTTCTTCAGCCGTTGCAACTTCAGTTTGAAGCTGCCGAAGAGTAGGATCAGTCGCATTTCGGTATTATCTGATCTCCCTCTTTGATGTCTTGAGCAAATGTGCTTGAACTGTTGTAGTTTCCTCTGTATTCTTGTGTACAATACTTACATCTGAATCGAAAATTTCCCCCACCTTATGCATCCGCCTTTATTATGTCTACATGATTCCATAATGGCCTGTTGGCTGTTGCCTAGATCATTGGCGGCACATCCTAAAATAGTGTGAGGCGCATATATGTAGATAATGATGACCAATTTCAACAAAGCAAGGACTCTCAGGGTAAAATCTCAAACTCACCATGGCTAAGAAAAGGTCACTCAGATTTGGTGGGTGGATCAGTAGTTGCTATCTTTTCTCTTCTCAAGTGTGGTGCCAGTTGTCGGGAGGGATCAACGGAGACCGTCCTCCTCCTTCCTCGCTGCACCGGCGTTGCCCAGGCAGGGACGGAGCCAGGATTCTAACAGGGGGGGATGAGGTATTTTGCCTATAGTGTGGAGACTGATCAATAAAATGCGTAGACAACAGCCTAGGCTAATGAAACCAAATCTTCATCAAGGGAAAAGAACAGGTGGTGGCTCTGAACAATTTAGTTTTCACTAAAAATTGCCATAAAGCAAATGCAAAAGGCAATTTTCATGTCATGAATTCTCTACTGAGGAGGATAAACAGTGCAATTTTTTGTCTCACAGGTCATGAATTCTCTAATTAATTTCTTCAGTATGAAGTTTCTACAGTTCTGATTAAGTAGTTCTGAAGGCTCAGGTTCATCATTTCATCTAAATATGAGACAAGCCAAGGATTAACTAACAAGTGAAAAGAGAATAACCTAGCCTTTCTTTTTGCGGGAAGAGAATAACCTAGCCTTTTATCCTTGCCTCGTTGCCGCCTGCACCCGCCAGCCGCTCGCCCACGCAACCTATCGATCACTCTTGCCCCCTCTGTTATGACCGGCATATTACCCGGCTGCGACGGCCATCACCGCCCCCGCGCCGCCGTGGCAGCCGCTGCACCAGGCGGCCTTCGCCGCGCTTGCCGGGCCGCTGCAGCTGCCATCCATTGCCACCATCGCCCAGCCCTGGCTGCTGTGGCAGCCGTCGCTCCTGGCGGCCTCCGCCGCGGCAGGCGCTGCAGCTGCAGCAGGTCAGCTCCGCCGCCCAGCATGGGATGCCCTACGACGGGACTGCGATGACCTAATTCCCATCAGTGCCGCTGCCATCCCAGGGCGTGCACATCCAGCAGATCAAGTCCCCACCGTCACCGTCACCGCTTCCGTCTTGGACCGCTACCCGCCACGTGTCGGCGGCGGTGAGACTGCAGGCTGCTGCGCGCGGCCTCCTAGCGCGTCGGTGTGTGCGGGACATGTGTGGTCTGCAGCTGCCGCTCCTCCAAGTTGCCCTTCACTTCGCAAAGGACCTCGATCTCGTCCGTTGCGCTGGGGATCTTGGGCATGCGGTTTCCCCCACAAGCGGCGGGCATGCTGATTTCCCCCTAGGCAGTGACCTCAAAGTCTGTGGCATCTGCGGTTGGCGGGGCGCACCCCTCCTCGTCATTCTCAATGGCAAGCCCTCCACCCTCCCCTGTGCGGTGCAGACCAACAGCCATCCGGCGGGGAGAAGGCAGGGTGTCACCGACAGGAGCGCACCGTGTAGCACCACTGCTTACCGCCGCCGGCCGCCGCGAGGGCGCCTCTGCTGGTCGCTCTTGCGAGGTGGCCATACACATGCACTCCTTTTGTCCAGGTGGTGTCCATGGGATCCAGGTCGCTGTACACGTGCACGTCTGACGTGCGGATGGTGTCCACTTTTTGTTGAGGGGTCCAAAATAAAGCGTCCTAGTCCATTTTCAGGTTGAGAGCAATAAAACAAGCCGAGATGTAAAAAAGGCTTGTTTTTAGGTGTTAGGTTTGTGTTGCGTCGAGTCATGGTTATAAGTTTGTTAGGCTGTAGCTCGAGGACAAGCCGCATGTCCAGGTGGGGTGTAGTGTTAGAGTACATAATGGGCCTAATGGGCCCGGGCTGGCGGTATAGCCCGTTAGTCTTAGGGTTAATTAGAGATAAGGGTCGCTTGCTTAGGGGTCAAGTAAGCCTTGCTTGGGAGTCAAGTAAACCTCTCTATATAAAGAGAGGAGATGTATCAATCTAATCAAGCAAGAATTAAGAAGGAAACCCCTTCCCTCTTGCCCGACTGTGGGCAAAAAGGCCCCGGCCGGCCCTCTAGCGCCCTCCTTCTAGCAGCACCATAACAAATTGGTAGGAGCTGGGACCCTACCGGGTCTAGGGCGTAGGTTGTAGGGGAAGGAAGGAGCTGGACGTGGCGAAGCTCGTGGTCGCCGGCAGCAAGGCGCCGTCATGCGCGAGAGGGAGAGGCGGCGGCGGCGCAAGAGGTGGCTAGGGTTAGGTCTCCCGGCTCCCTAAGGGAAGCCAAGAAAATAATGATTGCTTCTTGCTTGATTAGATTTATACATCTCCTCTCCTTATATAGAGGGGTTTACTTGGCTCCTAAGCAAATGACCCTAATAATGATAAGATAATTGGGCTAAACCCCTAATAACGATAAGATAACTTGGGCCACAACCCACTGGGCTAAGCCTCTAATATGCCGGTCATAACACTTCTCCCCGCCTGCACAAACAGCTCGTCCTCGAGCTGTAAGGTGGAGAAGCGTTTGCTGAACTCCTCGAGGTGATCAACTAGCATCAAACACCATCGCAATAGCTGGGGCGGCCAGGTCGGCGGCTACGGCGTCCTCCTCAATGTAGTCTGCAGCCTTCAGGTATAAGAGTCACGGGCAGACGTGGCCGGGCGTGTAGGGCTCGTCACAGTTGAAGCACAACCCTTGGTGGCGACGCTCGAGTAGCTTGGCCGAGGTGAGCCGGCGGAACGGGCGCGTCGCGGTCGCGGGGATGGGTGCCGTGGAAGCTTGAGCAGGCCAACCCTGTGCGGGAACCTCCGGCCAGGGTAGTGGCCCAGCGGCCTGGGACGATGATGCCTGCTGTATGGCCACCGCGCGGCGCTCGAACGCGCGGGCGTAGTATATGGCCATCGATCCCAAGTGTGGTGGAGGGGATTGAGTCGTCGCGACCTAGTGTGCAGCCCTGTTCTCCTCTCTTCGCATTTTCACAAAACGGAGATCGTCCAGAAAATTAAGCACATTCCGGATTTCTTCATGCAATTTTGGCACTACATCTTGTAAAATATCATAGTATTGCCAGGAACATCAAATATGTACTTCTCCTAAATTCATAAAATTCAGAAACATGCCAAATCGCTATGAGATACACATAAGTCTCCTCAGAATTTGTGGATGCGAAAGCCCAATTTGCACATACCAGAAGCTAAGAAGAAGAAAGAGTCTGAGTATGATTGGAGACTTAGAGGACAGAGGGTGAAGGAAGCATGGTTGACGGTCATCCAAGCGTCCTCAAGTAGGCTTCATGTGCAGTAAGGGGTGACCAAAGGTAGAGCTGAGCAGCAGTGTGCTAAAGGAGGAAGTTGTTGGGGTGGAGGAGCTGTGGACGATGGCTGCGGCGCTCCCCTCGCAGGCGACCATGACCAGAAGCAGAGTTCGGAACCGGTGGTGTACGCACGCAGTGCTGTGTGAACTTGGCACAGAGAGCAGCGGCGCGAGCGGCGGCTTGCACTCCTCCCACCGATGGTGACAGTGTGAACTCGAGAGGGAGAGATGGTGGCAGCGGCATGACATGCACCTATGGTTTGTGACCGCGGCCGAGTGGAGGTGGATTAGATGCAGGGAGGGGTATGCGTCGGCGAATTACCTTTTTATACGGGATAATGAGTGGTGAGGCAGTAGCCGTTGATGATGTGTCCGCTAATTAGCTGTAATTAGTAGAGACATGTACGCACCATCGCTCCAGATGCAGCACGAACGATATAGAAAACCCAAAAAACAACGCCAGCCACGCTCAAGTTGTACCCGGCCAGGTTCCCTTCACCATCAGGAAATCCCACTGGAGCCCTAACAATATTCTAAGAAAAGGAGAAAACAGCCACGGGCTCGAGTTCATCCCGGGGAATCAGTGCAGAACATTCCGTTCCACTTTGCAACCAAACACACTACTTCTAGGCGCGTAACCAACCCATTACATTCAACTCTGTTCCTCTAACCAAACACACCCTTTGTTTGTTCGTGGGCTTATGTTTCTTTGCATCGGTGGCTTGGATGCAGTGCGAGTTTCGTGAGGCCTGCATGTAGCGGTACTGGTGTTGGTTGTGGACGGGTTAAGTGCTGCGCTAGTGTTACATGTAGCACGGTGTTGCTGTTTGCTGTGGTTTGTCACTGCGCTATGTCGGTTCCATATTTTTTTCTACCTAATCACTGTCTAACGAGCACGCGCGATCCAGCGCTTCTGAGCGGCCACACCGCGACCGTCCATCGCGCGCGACACGTGGCCTGGGCGGACCGACCAGGTGGGCGGCGTTTTTTTGTCGGGGCGCTTCAAAATTTCGGGAGATGCGCTGCTCCTATCCTGTCGTTTCCCCGTTCCCCACCTCACACCCTCTCCCAGCGACGACCCAAATCCCACTCGAAATCCCTAGCTTAACCGCGAGCGCGGGCGGCGAGAGGGCCGGTGACGAGTTCAATTCAACGAGCGCAGCAACGGCCCGACGAAGGACCCCGTAGCAGTTCACGCGGGAGGAGGGCGGCGCGCGTGTGCCGTACAAGGAGGAGAAGGCAGCGGTGACGGGGGAGAGGGGTGGAGCTGGTGGTTCAACGCGAGGCGGTGACGAGCACCCGGGGGGAGCGAGATCCCGCTTTTGCTTCGACGACCTAGGTGAGTTCATCCCACTTTTTCCCCCTCGCGCACACATCTCATGGCTGATGGGGGTGCGTCGTTACCAACGACCGCAGGGGGTGGGGGCGGGGCGGGGGGAGATGAGAGATTTTCCCTCCGAGGAGGAGGGAGAGAGGGGAGGGATTTTCCCTGCGAGGAGGCGAGGGCCGGGCGAGGGTTACTAGTGGAGGCGGAGCAACGGGGAGTCACCGGAGCGCGTGCGCAGGGGAGGGTGGGCGTGGTTTCGTGCTCAACTCAGGTGCGGTGCCCGAGGCTCAAGCGAGGAGGGGACAGGGAGATGGCACGAGGTGAGATGAGGACGGAGAGGGGCTCAACCTGACACAGTTTTCAACAGGAAGTTTTTCTGTGGTTCAGTATGCAATTTTTTGCGGTTCAGTATGCAAATCTATCTGATATTTGTGTTTTTCAGTAGGCAATACTGTAGTATAAGGTAGCATGGTTTTCCCAGCAATGAAAAACATTGCAAACATATGTGTTCAACATTTTTTGCGGTTCATAAGCAACACCTGTTTTGTGTGTAGGGCAAAACTAATGTCGAAACAAAGGGGGCAAAAGCAATTTTTCATACTGATGTAGGACATTTACTGTGTTTTTGTATGCAACTTAGACATAGGGCAGTATGGAATAAACAATGTGTTTTTAGTAGGGGCATCAGAATAGATAATAGGCATTTTTTGTGGTGTTTTTCGTAGGAATCGGATATGAGATGAGTAGGCAAAAATGTAGTCAGTTTCTTCTAACTCATTTTTTCCAGGCATGAGCATTACCACATAATGTACATGCCTGTTCATGGAAGCTGAGTGATGATAGCAATTCTTATAGTGGACATCAGGCCAGAAAACATTCAGCTTAGATATAGAACCAATGAACTTTGATATATCATATGGCAACTGAAAACATGTGGGTTCCAGGTCTGACAAGGCAGAATATCTATTTTTTGTGAACATACTGAATACATAATTGTTGCATACAGAGCTTTGTGTTACTACCTTATAATCCTCAACATATTTTTTGTCGTGTACAGAGTTGTTATGCAATAAATTTAGTCAGAGTAAATTGCCAAAAGCACCACAATTTGCGTTCATTTTCATTTACCTTTTTTCAAATGCAGGCAATGCAAACAAACAGAATGGAGGATTCCATGGATGAACAGAACGGCGAGGTACCTGCCCACTCCCCACTGGACATTTTTTTTTTCAAAATGACTTTCGGCAGAGAATGAGAGAAAATCATCCGTTTTTCTTTTTTGTATTTTTGATGTTGCTTTTTAACAGGGAGCTGCAAGAGTAAAACAAGGCCATAGGCGTCCTAGGAAGAAGCAAGTTCAGGAAGGTAGAAACAGAGCATCGCCAGCAAGGCTAGTAAAGTTAAACAAGAGCTTGGATCAACGGCAGAAGGATCTGATAGAAACTTACCATCTGGGAGGCATACTGAAGATCGAAGCAACAACACTGCCCGCAGACCTCAGCAGGTGGGTAATGCAGATCTACGACCCAGCTAGCGAGTGCATCATTGTCCCAGGCAGGGGCGAGATCCCCGTAACAGCCGAAAGCGTCCACCACACCTTGGGTCTTCATAATTCAGGGGAGGAAGTGTTCTACGGGTGGGATGCAGAAGCAATATCTTTCATAAACAGCAGGTTCGGTTTTCAGAATGGGCGCGCCCCCGAGATAACAACCATCTACACCATGATAGAAGAGATGAACGGGAGAGCAGATGACGACTTCATGAGGGCCTGGCTGATTGTGGTAGTTTGCACCTTCATGTGCCCTACAACGAGCTTGCACGTCAGCGCTCGATGCTACCCAATAGTCGCTGACCTAAAGAAAGTGAAGAGGCTCAACTTCTGTGCATTCATAGCGAATCAGATAAAAGCCTCATTAGGGGGTAGCAACAAGAAGAAGGCCGTAAACTGCTGTGTGCACCACATGGTGGTAAGTACCACCTGTTGGGCTCTTTTTCCCTTTCTTTTTTGTGTTTCATACTTATGTTTGGTTGTGTAGCATAGCAGAAATGAGAAAGGCTAACCCATACTAATTCCCAACTATATTCTCACCAGCTTCTTTTGTTGTTGTTTTTGTGGCTGCAAAACAGGTGTTATATGTAGATTCTCTGGTGGTAGACTTTGTAGTACCAGATTTCCCAGTCCGGGTAGAGGCATGGGACAACAAACGTATAGGACTAGTCGCAAAGGCAGACAAAAACCCCCAAGGAGGATACGGCAAGCTTAGGGTGAGTTTTGTTTTTCACCCATCTTTTTTAAAAGCAGTTTTTTTTCTTTTTTTGCCCTGTCTTACAATGTGACCTGACTAGTTCAGGCAGGTGCAACACAATAGCCTTTTTATGCTTAACAACACTAGCCTAATGTGTTTTTTTGCAACTCACCCCACCAGATGAAGCCAAGATACACAAGCAACGGGCGTACGAACAACCTTTTTGTTAGGTATGAGGAGACCGAGAAGTTTGTTTTCTCAAAGTTGGCACCCACATTCAAAAAAAGTGTATGTTCACCAGCTCCTTTTTTTACAATTTCAATAGCTTTCCATTTTTTTTCTTTATCAGTTGTTTTTTACAGTGAAGTTGCATAGCCCTCTCAATTTTATTTTTTAGTAGTTTTGCCTACGTCTGAAAACATCGAGCAGAAAACAGAGTTTTCGCTCCTATCTCTTCTGCTTACATATGCATCAAAATTTTCAGTATTTGTTTCTTTTTTCCTATATAACACTTCTTTAGTTTTTAAAACCATCTGGCTTTATTTGTTTTGATTCATGATTTTTCTCCTAACACTTCTTTTTTCTTGTGTTTTTTCCTTTGAAAATGCATCTTAATGCAGAAGAAGAGGAAAATCGCTGCAATGGTTAGCTCATTGTGTTCAGAATGGTCGGATAGAATTGGTATATTCATTGAAGAGATCAGCAATCTGGATAGGGAGGATGACAGGGACTCTAGGAGCAACTCACACAGGACAAAGCGTCGCAGGGCTGCACGCGTTCCAGTCATAAGAATCGAAGAGACCGAGCATCACGGGGGCATCCTAGATGACAATGCAAAGTTTACACCAACCTTAGAGTCAGGGGAAGATGGACAAGAAAGGTGCAACGGAAATAGCTCTGATGATTTTGTCTCCACAAGGACCACATCTTCAAAGCAAAACGAACTCAGATCCAAAATATTTCCCTCGAGGAACTGTGGAAATGTGACCACGAAACAGAAGTCAGCACCCGAGATGGAGCCTGCTAGGGAGGGTGCAAAGGCAGGCAAGCCCCTAGAGTGCAGCCATGCAAATATCGCAGGCAATGTAAACCAGTGGGATGACACAACAACCAACGGTGATGGAACACAAACTTACACAATAGCAAATACAGATGGACTAGTAGAAAATGGGCACAAGGGCAACACACCTCTGGGCAGTGAAAATATCATAATACTTGGTGTCACCCCAATATCATCAGCCCCACCTCTTGACCGTTTTCTGCATCATACACCAAGCCCAGCCACTGGTGTTCCATACATGGTCAGCTCCAGCACTCCTGCAACAAGCAAGTCGTGCCCAGCCCCTAGCAGCCAAAAGAAAGGGGGAACACCCACATCAGTGCAATCCAGGGAAGCCCATGCAGCACAGTTGGCAACGGCTATGATCAGGGAGAAGCTATGATTGGGGCCACTTGCACAACAGCAAGCAATGCAATAGGCACAAGCTGGCTCATCAAACCCTGTATTCACACCATCAAGCTACAATAACCACCCAGTCAGAGCAGCACAAGATTGTCCATCTTTCGGTCTTAACATAAGTTTTCACGAAGATGAGGGCACCACCAGAGGCCAATCCACAGAACTGAGGCCACGCAACCTAGATGCCTGCATGTCAGAAAGCGAAGATGAATGGGGCTTGGATCCAGAGGAGCTACAAAAAGCGTGCTACGAGGCAGAAAAGGCATTTGCATTGAAGAAAGAAAAGGAGAGGGTAGAGATGGAGGAGAGGCTAAGAAATGGAAGGCAAATCAACGATCAAAATTCAAAAACACTAGTCACAGCAACCATAAACACAGAGAATGCCCTTAGCTCATCAAGAACTCCAGCAGCGATTGGGCACGAGCGGAGAGTTGTAAGGGCACCAACTCAACTCAGGTCGCCATACGTACGCCCAGAGAACACAGATCCATTCTACTGCTCAATGGAAGTTCGCGACATCTACAATGTTGTGTGCCAGTATAGTGTGAACCACACAACGCAAGCCGACATTAAGTAAGGAAATGCAATCTTTTCTCATTAAGTAAGGAAAGATGCTCAACATCAAGAAGGTACAAAAATCTTAGTTATCAGTTTTTCAATGGCATAACACCAACCACTTCTGCACACAATAGCACAAAACATAAATTACATGGTCTTTTTCCACACAAATAAAACATATTCAAAATCAACTTTTTTCGCTGCTGGGTGCATCAAGCACTTCGGTTTAGACCAGGCGTGCAAGTGGCACAATTGTTCCCTAACTCTTTGCAGTATGCACATTTTGTCTTCTTCTTCGGATGCAACTCAATGCCCGAATAGTACCTCTTGTCTCTCTTGCGTCCTTTAGTAGATGATTTTGGGGGGTTACGCAAAAGATTTGCTTTAGGTTCTCCAACAGAAGCTTCCGTTGGGGCAGATTGGGCTGGTGGCTCGGCTGGCTCCGTTGGCTTCTTCTTCCTCCTTGCTTTATAAAGTTGGTTCAGTTCAGTCTCCAACGCACGCCCATAGGACCTGCACAAAGCTGCTCCTGCATCGGACATACTGCCCACTTTAGAGATTTTGCCAAACATAGTATTCAGGGAAACATGCCTTATTTGCTACAAAGACTCTTTAGGCATGTGTAATGCCCCGGATTCAATGCGCAATGTGTCTTCCAGTTATTCATCGTTGTTGCCATGTAATTTTCTTGCGTGTTGCATTTTTCCATGTCATCATCTGCATTTCATCTGCATGTTTTTCAAAACATGCATCTGTTCGGAGTCCAGACCTCTCGCGCGTGCCCGTCGCCCCTCTCAGACCTTGTTTCGTGAGCGGGAGAAAAACTTTCTCGGAATGGGCCGAGATTTGCCAAGCGGCCTTGTTACACCACCGGTAGACCGCCTGTCAAGTTTCGTTCCATTTGGAGGCCATTTGATACTCCAACGGTTAACCGCGTAGCCCTAAGCCCCTTCTCTTTGCAACCCAGCACCCCTCCAAAGTGGCCCAATAACCCATCCAAACCCTCTCCAAGCTCTCGATCATTCGATCACGATCGTGTGGGCGAAAACCGCACCTCATTTGGACTTTCCTAGCTCCCTCTATCTATAAATAGGTCCCCTTCCCCAAAATTTGCGGATCAAATCCACCCTAGCCCTAGCCTCCTTCCACCTCGCGCTGCCGGACAAAATCCCCGCCGCCGGACATGTCCGCGCCGCCATCCCGGGCCAATCGCACCTCGCCGCGTCACCCCGCCGGCCTCCTCTCTCTCCTCCCACCGCCGCGGCCCACCCGGCCCACGGCCGGCCCGGCCCGGCCCGCGCCGGGCCCGACCGCGCCCCGCGCCGTGCCTCCGCCCTCGCGAGCCCCGCGCCTGTCTCGCCACCGCAGTGCTTCGCCGGCCACCGCCGCCATCGCCGGAGCCGCCCGCCGACTCGCGCCCTGCGCCCGGCCTCCCCGCCGCCGCCATGCGCCCCCGACCCCCGTCGTCGGAGCTTCGCGCGCCGCCGCCCGCTCGCCCGTCCCCGCGCTCCACCGCGGGATCCCGAGCCACCGGCGCCCCGCCGGACCTCTGCCTCCTCCTCCGTCGCCGGTCGCCGCCCCATCGCCGGATCCGGCCGGTTGGACGAGATCCACCTGTCCGGCAAACCAAACACCTGCCCCGTCCCCAGATCTCTCCATCGCGGGTCTTCTCCGTCCAGTTTTCGCGGGGTATAAATTCTTCCAAGTCCTGGAAATTTTACATTCTGGTGCATACTTTGACATGCTATAACTCCTCGCATATAGCTCTGTTTCATGCATATGATATATGAAAATGTTCATTGAGAGATGGTCTTCATTTAATTACATTGTGTCATGCTTGTTTGAGTTCATATTCATGCCCTAATTATCGTTGCAAGAGTGCTATATGATGTTAACTGCTGTCTGTTATCAGAACTTGCAGTTTTGTCTTTTTCATTGCATTTTGTGTGTGCATCCTATGAGCTTGATGTCTACATGAGTTTTGAGGTACATCATGTCATATTTACAGTGGTGTCATCCATGTATTTTTGTGAGTCTTGTAGTGAGTGCATCGAGCTCGTGAAGTAGGGTACTTGCTGTTGTTGTTTTGCTAGTCTGAATCTGCTATATCATGATGCTATGTAAACCTGCTGCTACAAGTCATTATATGCATAATCTGGAGATGTTCACTAAGGATTGTTCATCCATGCCCCTATCCATCCATGCTCTATCCATCCATGCCCCTGGTTGCATTTGTGTCTTGCTGTAGATTGTTCATATCTTGCTCTCAAGTTGCTAAATAACGTTGTTGTTAGCCTGTTAACATTAAGTTCAGTTTTGCCATGAGCTTTGCTAGTGATCCATGCACCCTATGAACTTGCTCTTGCCATGCTTAGCTTCATAAACATGTCATCTTACTGTTGGTCACCTTTTCGTGCCATGTATTGCTCTGTGGTGAGTTGTACAAGCTCACCAACATGCCTACTTATTGTTGTTCCTGCCATGTCTGAATCTGTCATATCATTTGCCAAGTTTGCATGGATGCTACCATGTTTTCTGTTGATCTTTGGAATTAGTTCAGTAAGGGAGTTTTATTCTTTGTCTTTAGTATTATCATTCCATGCCTTTGTTTGCCATGATAAGTTTCTGTAACATGTTGTTTGATAGTTCTAAACATGGCAATCTGATGTTATTTCTACTAAGCTTGAAACTGTTATTATTTGCAATCTTGCCATGTCCTTTTGAGCATGTTATAGTGTTCTCTGGAGATAGCTCAGTGTTCATGTTTTGTCATGCTTTACCTGTACTTCAATGCCATGCCTTTTGTTCTTATGTTGAAGTGTTGTAGCATATTGTTTTGGTGCTTGCAAGATGCCTAGTTGTTGTTTTGGACAGCTTGTCCTTTAAACTTGTATAGAGTGTATGTGTTGAACCGTTGCTCGGTTTTGAGTGTGCTCTATATGAAACTTTCTTAGAATTTCATGTAGTTTCATATTATCATGTTGCATCCATGTTTTGAGAGTGTTTGCTTGATGTTTGTATGCATTTTACATCAATGCCATGTTTGACTTGTTTTGCTCATATCTTTTAGGCCGTAGCTCCGAATTAAATGAACTTTTTATGTAACTTGACTAGAATCTCGTGTAGATCAACTTGGTGCATCTTAACTTGCTGTTTAACAACTTGAACATAAGGTTTATTCAGTTCTGGACCAATTTCTAAATTTGCATATGAGGACTTACCAGAATTGTTATATGTTGTTTCTGGCCTCATTTAAACTTGCTTTGATGTGTTGCCCTCGTATGCATCATCTCTTGCCATGAGTAGCTTCATGTAGCCTTGTCATGCATCATACTTGGTTGTGCGTCATGCCTTGTCTATGTGTTGTGTGTTTACCTTGTTGTTTGCTTCTTTCCGGTTGTGCTCCTTCTCGTTAGTTCCTATTTCGTTGCGATCGTGAGGATTCGTTCATCTACGCTTGGTTCGGCTTCATCTGTTCATCTTCTTCATGGACTCGTTCTTCTTCCTTGTGGGATTTCAGGCAAGATGACCGTCACCTTGGATCTCACTACTATCATTGCTATGCTAGTTGCTTCGTTCTGTCGCTTTGCTGCGCTTCCCATCACTTATTATTCAAGCCTCCCCAAATTGCCATGTCGGCCTCTAACCTTTTCACCCTTCCTAGCAAACCGTTGTTTGGCTATGTTATCGCTTTTGCTCAGCCCCTCTTATAGCGTTGTTAGTTGCAGGTGAAGTTGAAGATTGCCCCATGGTGGACAGGATTATGTTGGGATATCACAATATCTCTTATTTAATTATTGCATCTATATACTTGGTAAAGGGTGGAAGACTCGGCCTTATGCCTGGTGTTTTGTTCCACTCTTGCCGCCCTAGTTTCCGTCATACCGGTGTTATGTTCCTTGATTTTGCGTTCCATACACGGTTGGGTGATTTATGGGACCCCCTTGACAGTTCTCTTTGAATAAAACTCCTCCAGCAAGGCCCAACCTTGGTTTTACCATTTGTCTCACCACCACCTACTTTTCCCTTGGGAGTTGCTCTCTCGAGGGTCATCTTTATTTTAGCCCCCCCCCGGGCCAGTGCTTCTCTAAGTGCTGGTCCGAACCGAGCCACCTGCAGGGCCCCCTCGGGGAAACTTGAGGTCTGATTTTACTCGTAGCCTGTCTCATCCGGTGTTGCCCTGAGAACGAGATATGTGCAGCTCCTATCGGGATGTTGGCACATCGGGCGTTCTTGCTGGTCTTGTTTTACCATTGTCGAAATGTCTTGTAAACCGGGATTCCGAGACTGATCGGGTCTTCCTGGGAGAAGGAATATCCTTCGTTGACCGTGAGAGCTTGTGATGGGCTAAGTTGGGACAGCCCTGCAGGGTTTTATCTTTCGAAAGTCGTGTCGTGGTTATGTGGCAGATGGGAATTTGTTAATGTCCGGTTGTAGATAACTTAACACCAGATCCGAATTAAAACTCATCAACCGCGTGTGTAGCCGTGATGGTCTCTTTTCGGCGGAGTCCAGGAAGTGAACACGGTTTTGGGTTATGTTTGACGTAAGCAGGAGTTCAGGATCACTCCTTGATCATTACTAGTTGACGACCATTCCGTTTGCCCTCTTCTCGCTCTTATTTGCGTTTGTTAGCCACCATATATTCTTAGTCGCTGCTGCAAGCTCACCACTTTACCCCTTCCTTTCCCATTAAGCTTTGCTAGTCTTGATACCCATGGTAATGGGATTGCTGAGTCCTCGTGGCTCACAGATTACTACAACAATAGTTGCAGGTACAGGTTATGCGATGATCATGACGCGAGAGCGATGTTTGCTTGTTTTGGAGTTCTTCTTCTGCTTCTTCTTCGATCAGGGGATAGGTTCCAGGTCGGCAGCCTGGGCTAGCAGGGTGGATGTTGTTTGAGTTTCTGTTTGTGTTTCATCCGTAGTCGGATGGTGCTCTTATGTAAGATGATGTTGTATTCGTGTGGGGCATTGCATGCTTTTTGTATGTATCCCCATCTATTATGTAATGTTGATGTAATGATATCCACCTTGCAAAAGCGTATCAATATGCGGTTCTATCCTTGGTGGGACCTTCGAGTCTCTTTAGGATAGTATCGCATATTGGGCGTGACAGCATGGCATCAGGGACTTGTGTTTTAGGGGGCATATCAGTAAGAATAGCGTTCTGAGTCCATCTAGGCAGTAGTAACGCTCAGGGATCTCATCAACACCAAGGTGGGTGAACACTTTCAAGATGTGGACACAAAGCAGCCCATCCCTGTAAAACTTGCAACACTCACAGCCATAGTGTTGCTGATCAACCTGCGCTGTTACCATGTACAATCTACGCCCATAAATCCCTGCATAAATTCTGCTAGGCTCAAGCAGGTACATGTTGCCGCCTTGAGGCCTAACATTATACATGCCAATCAAAGAAAACTCATGTTGGAACCTGTAGTATATATCCCTTGTGTAAACTCGCAATGCTTGCTTCTCAATTGGGAACAGGGACCAAAGCCTTGGCTCAAGCTCATCTGTTCGGTAATCATTACCCCCTTCTTTCACCAAGATCTTGTCATTTATCTTCTCATATTGCTTCACAAAGTTGAGCACAGAATTTTGTGGGTTAACGTACCTTTTTAGGACAGCATTGAAGCCTTCACTACGCTGAGTCGACTGCAGGAATGGGAAGAAACACTTCCTAAAGTTGCAGGGGACCCAAAGATGCTTGATTGCATAGAGATCATCAAAGCGTTTATCGCCAGCAATACCATGCTTCTCAACCATAGCAGCCCACCTCACCTCAAACTCCTCAGGAGTCATGCTCAAGTCTATCACCTCATTGAGTTCTTTAGCTAGCTCAGGATGCCTAGCCAAGTAAGCACCCAACTTCTCTTGGGCTTTCTTAATGATATGCCAGCGGCAACTACGGTGAACTGCGTGTGGGAACATGTTTGCTATAGAGTTTTTCATCGCCTGATCTTGGTCAGTTATGATGTTGAGCGGTGCAATGCCATGCATCGCTTCAAGAAAGGCCCCAAACAACCAATCAAAGCTGGTCTCAAGCTCTTGCCGCAAGAAGCCACACCCCAGCATGAAAGACTGCACATGCTTGTTCATGCCAATAAATGGAGCAAAGGGCATGTTATACATATTCGTCAAGTAGGTTGTGTCAAAAGAGATACAATCATTGTAAGCTTTTATGTAGGCCTCTCGAGCCCTCCCATCAACCCAAAACAAATTCTCAGCCCTGCCTATCCCATCTCTTTTGATTTTTAAGAAGAAGCCTGGGTCTTCTTCCTGCTTTTTCTCGAAGTAGGCAACTATCTCAGCCAAGTCAGCTTCATTTGCCTCAGCACTGCGAAGGCTAGTTCTCATGTTGCTTATCATTTTCGTCGTGTACGGAACAATTGCAGCTTGGCCATAGAATTCAGACATAACAGTCATCATGCGACCTGTGTCCATGTTGCACCTATGCAATATTTCTAGGAACTCAACCTCTTCCGGCAGGATGCCTTGGTGAGAGCGGAGGTATTTAGTGAGAGATGGCTTCTCAATCAGTCTATGATTGTGGTCTGCAACAACACCTGTGACCACCCATTTGTTATTAGTCAGCTTGACTGCCATTTTTGCTCGACAGTCGGTCTGTTTGATAAACTCTCTGCTCCTCTTCTTAACAAGCCCCCCTGGAGATTTGTAAGAGCTACACCCTGCTTTCTTACTCCCAACATCTTGCCCATCGCCACAGCCATCAGAATCTGAGCTTAGTCTCTAAAACACGGGAGTGGGGGTATCATCATTGATTTTAGGCTCGCCTGACTTGTTGCAACAAAAAGTCTGTTTCTCAAGGACATTAGTGTACGAAGACCTTCTGGAAGTGTTGGCTTTCATCGAGAACCCAATTCTGCGAGAGTAAGCTTTGTAGTGTGCCTTAGCACCTTCAACGGTGTCAAACTCCATGCCGACATAAGGTTCCCGTGGGCTAGATCGCACCTCGTTCTCATCAAAACCTAATAAGGCAGCACTACCCGTACGACCTTGCCCACCATTGCTAGGCATAGTTGCAGCCGGGCTAAACATGGCAGGGGCGGGCGCGATAGTTTCAGCAGTTGCCGTCGCATCAGACACAACAGTAGCTGCAACACGAAACCCCACACCTACGACATCTTCGACAGGAGCAGAACACAAATCTGGCGACTCGCCCACCCCCTTGATCAAAATAGGGATTTTTTCAGGTTGGGCTTGTGTGCAGAACAGGGGATCATCATCACAGTCAACAAAGTCGTCGGGGAGCTCATTGAGATCAAGGCCGGCCATCTGCACATTTTCAGAAGACAAAATAGGGGGAAGGAATCAATACATATACTAAAATGAGTAGGGAACATTTTTTTACTGAATCATTGATATGTTCACATACCATGCTTTTTCTTTTCTGCCTTTTTCTTTTGTGTGTTTTTAAGCAACTATAAATTCTCCACCAACTGATTATTTTTCGCCCAGTTTCTACCCTGTTTTGCAAGATACTGAACCTTTTTTGCAAGCAACTTATAATAGTCTGTTTTCCACTTTTTTTTATCTTTTTTTTATCATATCCTGATTAATAACATTTTTTCATACTGTAAAACAGGCAAGGTTCTACAATTAATCTGTCTTTTTTGTTTTATTTTTTGCAGAAGCAGCATGCATAGCTACAGGGAAAGAAACAACCCATGACAATTCAAGAGCAAGCAACTTTCGTCTAGCACCAAGGATGTACAGGAGACAAGAGAAAAGGATCAGATTTTGGGGCCCATAATTCAGGCTTGCAACACTGATGTACAGAAGGCAAATCTCCAACACTGGAGTACAGGAGGAGGACATTTGGGTAATACTAGTTCTGGCACAATTGCAAAGGATCTCATGGTCAAAAATGGGAACAACTTTTGTACCTTTTTGCTGGTAGTTTACTTGGGGAGATTTTGACCAGTCTTGGAGATTATTTTGCCCACGTTTTCTTCAGGTTGTTGCCTGGTCAGCACAAAAGAATTGCAGGCAAGGCTATGCTCTGCTCACGGTGTGTGTGTTTTCCACAACCTTTTTCTCCCTTTTTTCCTTCACTCTATGTGTTTTGTTGTGGGAGGGAGAAGATCGCCACCTGCTAGGACATGGTGGGCGGAGGCGGCTGGGGGGAAGAAGAGAATTGCCGCTAGGGGAAGAAGAGAAGAAGAAGAGAATTGCCAAGGCTTAGGGTTCCCCCAGGGTAGGTGGGAGATCCCGTGGGAGGGTGGGCACGCAGGGGGAGGGGCGTGGAGATCACGTGGGGTGCTTTTCTACGCGTGGGGAGACGTGGGCAAGCGAGGGGGGGGGTGAGAACATCCTTTTTTGGCAAAGCGGGGGGGGGGGACCGACACGAGGGGGGGGGGACTTTCCTAATTTGTCGGCCACTGGAACCGACCGCATAGCGCGCGGGCTCTGCGTAGCATCGTCCTTCTATAAGTTAGGCGATGTTGTTAGGTCACTGAACTGTCTGAATCAAAATTTAAAAGCAGCATGTACGGCATAAGCAGTTCACTTATGCACTGTGAAACAACACGTGCAAGCATTTAGTTTGTGTTTTTCATGGCCGCATTTAGTGCTATAGAGCTACTCCCTCCGTTCCAAAATAGATGACCCACTTTGTACTAAAGTTAGTACAAAGTTGGGTCATCTATTTTGAAACGGAGGGAGTACATTCATTTTGTTCATGGATTGAATCTGAATAACATTATGAATACTGCTATAGAATACCTAGGCTATCTACCTGCAAATTCGTTCAGAGGGCTAAGAAATGGTAACCTTGAACTCAAATGATGTAGACCACTCTGAGCATATAACTAAATTTACTAGAAAAACATGTGACGTAATAGCATAAGGAGTGGCTAACAATTGTGAAATTCATATTGTTGTGCATGTAGAAGCTACTCATATTCACATTGCTGTTTCGATATGATCTACCTGCATGTCTTGCCTTTGGCCTTCCCAACCTTATTTCTATAATTTATGGTTCTTTATATGGAACTTGTTTATAAAGTTATAAACACAAGGCATGCAAAGATCAGTAATCTGAAATAGAGCTATGTAGACCAAGCTGAGCTTATAACTTATTTTATCAAGACACCACACAATGTAATATCAAAAGCAGTGGCTAACTACTGTGAAGTTCATATTGTTAAGAAACACTGCTCAGTATTGGAGCTCTAAATATGACAATAAAAGGATGAACCACTTTTTTCTTTATTCTACTTGAACTTCTAAGAGCAACTCTATCAGACACCTTGGAAACATATAGCCTCTATACGTGTTTTAGAGGGCCCTAGAGGCTTTGGAATGCACTCCAAGATCGAACTCCCTAAACTATAGCCTCTACATTTGTTGTTCCACGTGGGACCCGCTCATCAGTTTCTTACCATTTTCCTCCTTTCCTGCTCTCCCTGGCTGCGAGGATGTATCCTGTGCAACGAGAGAACTCGTGCACCAGATGCACCAGCTACACATGAGCCCTCAGATCGTAATGGAAGGGACAGGATCTATCTAACAGGTTGGTTGCTGGTACGTTTTGCAAAATTGACCTTGAAGCCTAGCTAAATCAACGAAACAACATCCAAAACCCAGTTTGTGTCTTCCTCTTCCTGTACCACTGAACCAGGCCCGAGACTGGTGTATAGTTAACAAAGAAAAACCTCTCAAGTGGTCTTCTCCATCACGTCTCTCATTGTGCCACAGGGCACACTTCATAATCTCAACAAGATTGAGAGGGCCTTCCTCTGGTCAGGGTCGGACAAGATGACCAGCGCAAAATGTAAGGTCAATTGGGACATGGTATGTAGGCCTACGATGTATGGAGGCCTGGGCATCCTCAACACCGACAAATTTTCTCGGGCCTTGTGGCTAAGGTGGCCATGGTACGAATGGAAGGAGCCTACCAAGCTTTGGGTTGGCTTGGGCAACCCATGCACCTAGGAAGATATGGATTTCTTCTATGCCTCCACCACAATCATCGTTGGCAATGGTGCAAAAACACCATTCTGGGACTCCCCATGGTTGCTTGGTCGCAAGCCCAAGGATATTGCCCCGCTTATTTTTCAAGCCTCAAAAAGGAAGAGATCGACGCTTCATCAGGCCCTTCGAGGGAACGCTTGGATGACCCACATCAAGCATGACTCTATTGTCTCTGTCGCACACATCCGGGAACTTTTCTCGCTTTGGGCTCTTGTGCATGACTTCCATCTTGACGATCACATCCAGGACGACATTGTTTGGAAGCAAGCTGATGATGGGCAGTACTCGGCGGCCACAGCATATAAGGTGCAATTCCTTGGCCTGACGCACTCGCCCATTCACCACATGGTTTGGAGAGCTTGCCCCCCTAAGGTTAAATTCTTCGCCTGGTTGACCTTGCAAGACCGCAAATGGACCATCGACCGGTTGGAGCGGTGTGGTTGGGATAACTGTGGGCTTTTCCCGCTTTGCAAACGTGAGCAAGAATCGGGCATCCACCTCTTTGTCAAGTGCCGCTTCTCCATTAGGCTCTGGCGACTGGTCATCGACAAGTTTGGTCTTGTGCACATGGACACCTCCAATTGGCACCTTGAGGATTCCCTCATGCGATGGTGGGATAGAAGGACCGACATGTGAAACCCCAATAGACGAGCGATGGCCTCCCTCACCATGCTCGTCTCTTGGACTATTTGGAATGAGAAAAACGCGCGTGTGTTTCGCAACAAGAGTGCGCCTCCGCCTATCCCGCTCCAAAATATCGTGCTCGAGTCAAAACTATGGGTTACGATAGGTGCTAAGAAACTAGAGTGTATTGTTGTACGAGAGTAATTGCCATGCCGTTTTGTAGGGGCGCATGTAAAAACTCCAAACTCTATTCTCCTCTTATTTAATGGATGAGGCAAATCTTTTGCCTCCGTTTCAAAAAAATAAATATTTTCTTCTGCTGCTAGCATGATAATCTTGCCCAGGCATCTTGAGATGTTGTTACCTGAAACCTAAGATCAGTATGCATTTCATCTTTCCCTTGGTGTTAGTTATGGACCTTTTCCTAGGACATCCACGTCTCACTCAGAAAATAAAATGAGATTGTTGCAGGATGGTACTCCAATGGAAATGTAAAATCTGGGAATACTGTACAACCTTATTTGGAAAAATGCAATGCAGTGCAAACTAAATTTAGGCCTTCAAAGTGCATCAAAAATTCTCACAAACTGAATTGCAGTGTTAGATGATTCTGGCAAAGGATGCATGTGATCTATTCTTCAATCAGTTGTAATGCTTGAAGGTTTATAACTGAATTATGTGATCGGCTGGACATAATATTTTTTAGCTGTTTCCATGTAAAAACATCAATATATTTACATGTGGGAACATCGCAAGAATTTGATACAAAAAATAACATAAACGTTACAGAAGTTGTCCATCTGAACTTCAAAAGCCACGCACTACATGATTTATTTCTAATCTAAGCTCTACACTAAGGAGATTGTTGTGACCCCAGCCATGAAAGTCTTCACCCGTCGACGCAAAAGAAAACATGGGTTAATCCTCAATTGCATCAAACCTGCACAAAAATGTGTCAGCGCCCCCGACAATGGGGAGCCACAAGGCCACGCTGTCCACACTCGCCAGGCTGCACCCAGGCCCACTCGTCCCTGACAGCCCAACCCAAGGGTCCATGGGCCAGAATGGACCAACTGAAGCACCAGCAACAACTACTAAAGGAAGCGTCAACGAGAGGAGGGGTATCTAGTGGATCAAGGTAGCAGCGGCTCGGCTCTTATCCCCTCCCCATTTCTTCCTCTCCGCGATGAACCCTAGCTCGCAATTCTTGTAACCTGCCTCTGTAATCGCCACCTATATTTCTATTGATCGAGAGTACGAGTAGATCCTATCATCTAGTATCCGAGACCAGCCCTCATCCCTTCCACTCCACTCTGGACAACCTCATTGAAACCCTCGCGTGCGGCAAGCACGTTCCGTGCTCGCGGCCATGGATCCGTCAATCTAGGTATTCATCGACTGTCTCGACACCAACATGAAGGCCCAGTCCAAATAATCGTTGAGATACAACTCCCAACGACCAAGATCGACGAGCTCATTGCATGGCGGCCCGATCTGGAGAAACGGGTTGCCGATCTGGGTGATGCGGTGGCAGCACTTCAATGGGCGCAGCCGCCGTCGACCATGGAGAACGCGGAGACGCGGGCGACCGCACCACTCCACGCTCCACCCGCGACGATTGACGCCCACACGGAGGCTGGATCTGGCGCGATCGATGCTCCACAAGGGCCAGTGAGCCACGACCTGCTTCATCTGCCACAGGGGTCTGTGGCAGCGTCATTCTAGACCCCACCGCTACCCCCGGTAACGGGTTAGTACAATGCCTTGACAGCATCTCCTTCTTCCCTGTCTCCGTTTGCACACGCCAGTCAACTCCTCTTTGGGCTGGGACAGACACACCCGTCCATCTCGTTTCCGCAGTTCACGGGTGACAACCAGAATCTGTGGAAAACACTATGTGAGCAATATTTTCAAATGTTTGGGATCTCACAGTCCTTTTGGTTGCCGATGGCTGCTCTGAACTTTTCAGGTTCAGCCTCGGTGTGGTTGTAGTCAATCCAAAAACGACTTTCAGATTTCACCTGGGAATCTTTCGCTAGTTTACTCTGTACTCGTTTTGGGCGTGATCGGCACCAAACGCCGATTCGATAGTTCTACACTATCCGCCAAACTTCTACATTCACTAGTTACATTGAACAATTTGAGTTGATTATAAATCATCTCTCATCTTATTCGGATACTATTCACCCATTCTATTTTTGACACGTTTTGTGGAGGGCTTGCGGAAGGATATTCGTGCGGTGGTGCTCGTACAGCGACCGCCCGATCTGGATATGGCCTGTGCCATGGCGTTGCTGCAAGAGGAAGTGGCGGACGGGGCGTTTGGCACTCTGCCTCGGCCACCCGATGCAACGCCAAAGCCGGGCGCACCGATACCTCTTCCGTTGCCCTCGGCGCGCACGGTACCCGCGACCGATCATCGCGGCACTGACGCCTCCCGTGCCGAGGGGTCCAAACTGAAGACACTCCGGGATTACAGGCGCGCTCGAGGCCTTTGCTTCAAGTGCAGCAAGAGGTGGGGGCACGATCGCACATGCCCCACTTCTGTGAAGCTACATGTCGTCGAGGAGCTGCTCGACTTATTCGGCCTCGACAACGCCATCGACACGCAAGTCCCAACACCATACCAGGCTGATGACTCTGTCATGGCCATCTGCCTGTCGGCGGTCACAGGAGGGGTGTCACCGAAGGCGTTCCAGCTTCGAGCATGGATCCAAGGACACGAAGTTCTTCTCCCGGGGGACTCCGGCAGCTCCAATTCGTTCGTCGACGAGTGTCTGGCTGCAACACTCACCGGCATCCAACCTCTGCCAAGACCCGGCCGCGTCCGCGTCGCGGATGGTAGCGAGCTCACCTGCTCCGCCTTCGTCCCCAACATCTCCTGGTATTCCGAAGGCCAGGAGTTCTTCACCGACTTGAAGGTGCTCGAGTTGGGTACCTACGATGCCATCTTGGGCATGGACTGGCTCGAGGAGCACAGTCCCATGGTCGTCGACTGGCGCGCTCGCTTCATCGAGATCCCTACACTAGCTGGCCCACTCCGCCTGGTCGGCCACGACGCATCTGCAACAACCTACGAGTCCATCAACACAATTCAGCAGCAGGGGCTCTGCAGCCGGGGTGCCATCTTGCATGTGGTGCATCTGTGCATGGCCGCGCCTGCGCAGGCAGCTACAACTCCAATTCCTGGTTGCATCCAGCGCGTCCTTGATGAGTTCCCAGATGATTTCATTGAGCCAACAGGCCTTCCTCCCTGGCGTGCTTGCAATCATAGGATACCTCTTATCCCTGGAGCTCAGCCGGTGAACATACGGTCGTATCTTCATAAACCAGAACACAAGATGAAGATCGAAACTCAAGTGGAAGAACTACTGAAATCAGGGGTCATCCAGCGAAGCACCAGCCCCTTTTCTTCACCGGTCATTCTGGTCAAAAAGAAGGACGACACATGGCGACTTTGTATAGATTACATGCAGCTCAATGCACTTACAGTAGTGCCCAAGTATCCCGTGCCTATCATCGAAGAACTTTTGGACGAACTTCATGGCGCAAAATGGTTTTCCAAACTGGACCTCCGTGCGGGCTACCACCAAATCCGTCTGGCACCTGGGGAGGAGTATAAGACCGTGTTCCAAACGCACCAAGGACACTTTGAGTTCACAGTTGTGTCATTCGGGCTTGCAGGTGCACCAGCCACTTTCTTGGGAGCTGTGACCACAACACTCAAACCAGTTAACCGCGTCTGCGTGGTGTCCTTCTTCGACAACATCCTGGTTTTCAGCTTCTCACTGGAGGAACACGCTGAACATCTGCCCAAGTGCTAGCGCTGCTGAGGAAGGATTGCTGGAAGGCTAAAATGAGCAAGTGTTTTTGGTCAACAGCAGATATCATACCTGGGTCACACCATCAGCGCCCATGGCGTGTCCACTGACCCATCCAAAATCGCAGCCGTGAAGGACTGGCAAGCACCATCTGATGTCAAAGGAGTCCGCAGTTTCTTGGGGCTCGCAGGTTACTATAGGCACTTCATCAGAAACTTTGGTGTTATTGCACGCCCCTTGTTCAATCTGCTCAAGAAGGGAGTACCTGTCCAATGGACGTCCACAACAGAAACATCATTCCAAGTCCTAACACATCAACTTATCTCTGCACCGGTCTTGGCGCTGCCAGATTTCAAACAGCCATTCGTCATTGAAACTGACGCTAGCGACCGCGGCATCGGGGCAATTTTGTAACAGCAAGGGCACCCCATTGCATTCATGAGCAAGGTGCTCAGCCCGCGGTATAAAGGCCTTTCAACCTATGAGAAAGAATACCTCGCCATAGTTGTAGCGGTGGATCAATGGCATCCCTACCTCCAACATGCTGAGTTCATAATTCTCACTGATCAGAAGAGTTTAATTCGCCTGGAAGAGCAAAGGCTAACCACTCCATGGCAGCAGAAGGCCTTTACCAAGCTCCTCGGCCTTCGCTACCGAATCAGATACAAGAAAGGTGTCGAGAACACAGGGGCAGATGCTCTATCAAGGGCCAACCCAATTGATTTCCTAAACAGCATCACTTCTTGTGTACCCGCTTGGCTCGAAGACGTCGTCAACAGCTACAACAACAACCCACATGCCACTCGCCTCCTGGAACAGTTGTCACTTCAGCAAGACCCGAAGGGCCGTTTTTCTCTTGAAAAAGGACTCATTCGTTTTCGTCGTAGAATTTGGCTGGGAGGAGGCATGCAGATACGACAACGCATCATTTGTACTTTCCACGACATCCTGATGGAGGGGCACTCCGAATTTCCAGTGACTTATCATCGCATCCGGCGTTTGTTTGCGTGGCCAAAGATGAAGACGCACATCCTCCAATACGTGCGCTGCTGTCAGATATGTCAGCAGGCCAAACCAGACTGGGCTGCTTCTCCGGGTCTACTCCAGCCACTGCGTGTGCCCAGTCAGCCGTGGGAGATGATCTCTATGGATTTCGCCGACGGCCTATCTCAGTCCAGCAAATTCAATTGCCTTCTGGTCATCGTCGACAAGCGTACCAAGTTTGCCTATTTTCTGCCTCTTGCTCACCCTTACACGGCAGCGTCAGTCACGCAGCTATACTTACACCAAGTCTACAAGATCCATTGCCTACCAGCAGCTATTGTGTTTGACAGAGACCCGGTGTTTACTAGTCACTTTTGGCAAGAACTCTTCAAAGGGGCAGGGACAGAGTTAAGATTGAGCACTTCAAACCATCCTCAGACGGACGGGCAAACGGAGAGGGTTAACCAGTGCGTGGAAACATTCCTGCGCTGATTCACACAAGCATGCCTGCGATGCTGGAGTTTTTTGATACCTTTGGTACAGTTCTGGTACAACAATGCACACCACTCGGCCATCGACATGACGCCGTTCAAATCCATGTTCGGCTATGAACCTCGTCATTGGGGAGTCACAGCAGAAGGTACTTGCTCCGTCCCCACGCTGCAATTTTGGCTGGCTGAATGCACCACTGTTCAAGCTCTACTTCAACAACACCTCAATCGAGCACAATAGCTGATGAAAGATCAGGCTGACAAGAAGCGATCCTTTCAGGTTTTCAAAGTGGGTGACAAGGTCTTCCTCAAGCTGCAACCATACAAGAGCAAATCACAAGCTGGCCTACAAGTTCTACAGGCCCTTTCCCATCATTGACAAGATCAACGAAGTGGTGTACAAACTTCAACTTCCCCCACAAGCAACGGTCCATCCGGTGTTCCACATTTCGCTGCTTCGACAAGCTCTCCTTCCAGGTATGACTGTTGAACCTCATCTTTCTCATTGTTTGGATGATCTAGCTTTGCCGGATGCAATTCTCCAGACCCGTTGGCGCAACAACAAAGACGGCGTCCAAGAGCAATTGAAGATACAATGGTCAGCTACTTCCAACCTGGGCATCACTTGGGAAGATAAAGCCAACTTGATGGCCCGGTTTCCACATGAGGAGGCTTGGGGGCAAGCCTCTTCCCAAGGAGGAGGGGATGTCAGCGCCCCCGACAATGGGGACCCACAAGGCCATGCCGTCCACACTCGCCAGGCTGCACCTAGGCCCACTCGACCTCGATAGCCCAACCTAAGGGTCCATGGGCCAGAATGGACTAACTGAAGCGCCAGCAGCAACTACTAAAGGAAGCGTCAACGAGAGGAGGGGTATCCAGTGGATCAAGGCAGCGGCGGCTCGGCTCTTATCCCCTCCCCATTTCTTCCTCTCCATGACGAACCCTAGCTCGCAATCTTGTAACCTGCCTCTGTAATCACCACTATATTGCTATTGATCGAGAGTATGAGTAGATCCTATCAAAATGAAGTCAGGAACAATAGCTGGTTGTAAGTACAGGTTCTAATAGTGAGAATTCTGGCAAGATCAAATCTGGAACATGAAAATTAGTGAGGATTTCATCAGTTGGGCATCAAAAAGGGCATTCAAAATCAACAAAGTGAATAACAAGAGTTGCGTAGCAAATAATATACCGCTGACTTGTACATAAATCCCAGGTATTAACTTGTTCATACACAAGTACTAACAGTCATATGGAAACTTTCTTTTTACTTGGAAAACATGAAAAATATTTATAATCACACTGCTCGTTTGTCTATTTCCAATCTTGCTGCACCAGTTGAGGATAAACTTTGCCCTTATGATTTACCTATTCAGCCCATGCTTCACTTGCAATACAAGTACCGCATTATTAGAGTATACCTCTGGAAAGTATGGTCCTGAATATATGTTGACACAATGAGAATTATCATATTGTTGGCAGGGTGTGCTGTTTATTTTATCTAATGAAGCAATTGATCCATCTGCAACAAACACACCGGTGTCAATGATAGTGTAGAGTTGCAGGCGTCGATGATAGGAACAATATGATTAAACTAGATTTTAGCAACTAATGGCCCTAAACTGAGTAAACACTGAACGCCGAAACTGAAAAAAAATTGAGCAGGCTGGCAGTACCTATGTTCTGCCTGCTAGCACTAAGCTCGAGGAAATGGCTGTTGTAGCACTGCTTTCTTCATATAAAAGTACTAAGTATCACGTGGAAACATTTATAAATATGAGCCCAGAGGCCTGCTGGAGCACTGATATCTTCATATAAAAGTACTAACTATCTATTTTCTAGTCTTATAGTTGCAACTGAGGATACTTTTTGTATCCCTTCTAACTGCAGATTAGAGGGACCTCAGAATCTATGGGATTTTGCAAACGGATTATAAGGAATGCCGACATTCAGCCACTGATGGGTTACTACATTGTATATACGAACTGAAAACACCAATTTCAGGGAAATGATGAACTGCATAATAAAATCATGAAGATGAACTTGCAATGCATCAGCAAGTTAAGTTGGATACTGCAAAGGGCACTTTCTACTTAATAGTTTTTACTAATAAACGATCAAAACAGGGAGTCAAACCTTGTGCTTGACATACATATTGTACAAACATATTTCTCCTCGTCTATTTTCCCACTCGCCTATAATTACTGGTAAAATTATCCAGTAGAAATGCATGTCGCACATTGATTCGGTGCTCATGCTATTCAATTTACCAAATGCCACTGCATTCAATCGAATCGGTCAACTGAAAGATTGGGAACGTGGATAACAGAAGAACCAAAATTAGTGATCATACCGTGGATCCTGTATCAGTAAAAAGAGGATGGTTGGCTCCTAATCAGCCGCAACATCGATATCCCCGGAGCTACAGCACCGCGTCGCTAGGTGGACGCAATCGCGGCGAGCCGCCGGTGGACCACATGAGTTGGATTATGGGCACTGATGCGTCAACACCGGAAGCCGGACAGAGAGAGAAAAGTTGGAAGGGGGGAAGGCACATCTGGTGTAACGAGGTACCAGCACAGAGAGAGAGCTCACCTAGATTTTGCTTAGCCCTAGCTCCAGGCTTGGTATAGAACACAGGAAGGGAAGGAAGACGATATGGATGCGTGGAGGTCAATTTGCTGGATTTAGCTGTACTGCGAGGACTGTTTTGCAAATATACCAGGAGACCAATCATCGAACTGAATCCCGTCCCTCTCTTACGAATCCAACGGCCCATCTATCGTTGGTGTACCTGGAGCATCAGTCTGCTCGTTTCACTAGATACTCTCTCCCCTGGCTGCACAACTGCGGGGACTTGTGTGTGTGTGTGTGTATGGTGTGTGTGTGTGTGTGTGGTGGGGGGGGGCTATTTTTCTTGGGCGATGCCAACCACATGCAAGCTGAGGCGGTGGGATCTTGGGGCCCCTGCTATGCTTTGGATCGGTGGAGTAAGAGAAGAAGAATAAATGTGTGGAGGAGAATTGGGAAACTGTTTTTTCCTTCTTCCCATTCCGGTATGATGCCAAGTATGATTTCAATGGCCGAAGACGACACGAGAGCGGTATAAGCTGGCTGTTGAGAGCTTGACATGTTGGAAGTAGCCAGCCACCATCGCTTGCTGACAATTGGAAACACCCTCCGCAAACCACTAGGAGCAGCCATAGCTCCCTATCTATAGGGAACTTAGATGTTCTACGGATGTATCATGACTTTGTTAATCGTGAAACTTTCTGTTACCAAAAAAGGCTTTCGCCCCATTATATATAGAAAGCAACATCCAACCCAGCCACACAACTCGATACCACAACACACGCACACGAGGCAAGATACAAAGAGTGCTGCAAACACGGCGAGCAATGAGCTCCAAAGCAGTGCCTTTAGGAAGGGCACGACACCAGAGCGGTCCCACCTTTTGCCCCAAAACAAGCCTCGATGCAGTAGTAGGGCCCAGCCGACCAGATCTAGACAGGAGAAATTTGCCGGTGGCCATGATCCTCGCCGCAGCCCATCCATTGCACCCGATATGACCCACCAGATCTCGGTGATGCCAGGGACGGGGACACCCTTGCCTCCTGCCACCATCGGCCAGCCAGAGATTGCCGAGCATTGGACCACCGCACCGGCCATCGAGATCTGCCACTAACCATTGCTCCAGGTGACAGCAGAAGCAGAGGAGGGCGAGACAACCACCAGCGCCGTGCCGCCACCTGCGCCAGCCGAGTGCCACGGCGGAGGCGACCGCCTGCCGACCACACCGCCCACAGCCCTAGCTTCCAGTCGCGACGCTGCAACACCAGCATGGGCTCACCGCACCAGTGCGACACCTCGCTCTAGCGCCCAGCACCTGTGCCACGCCCTGGCCAGAGCCGGCGGCCCTCGCCAGGCTAGGAAAGCCCCCATTGCCGCCGGCGATGGTGGGGCTTTGCCTGACCGCGCCCACTGGCGGCGGTGAGGCAACATAGTGGAGGGAGGAGGGAGGCCTGACGGCGCGATCTAGGGTTCCCTCACCATCGCCACACAGGAGGTGAGGGGGTCTCTTTGCGTTCGTCGAAAGTTTCTGTTAGTGAATAAACTTTCTAAAAGTAAATAAATTGCAGCAATGTGTCGTGGTATAACGCGACCACCTATGGGACCATCGACCCCTTGTGGTTCGGCAAGGGGGAAGATCACATTGCACAAAGAGCGGAGAGCATAGAGTAGCACGACAGCGATAACGCGAGCAGTTTTTACCCAGGTTTTGGCCGCTGTGAGGCGTAAAACCCTAATCCTTCTTTGGTGGATTGATGAAAGGAAATGCAACGCTCTAGCCCAGCAAGGTCGCCTGGGGACGAGAGTAGCTACGCGCGTATGAGTGTACAGGGGTCTAAATCCTTTCTAAGGTTGCAACGACCCTCCTTTTATTGGTCAAGGGGTTACCATAATGGCAAAACAATCATTATCTAGTGAGTAGATAGCCACAGTGCTACAATACCTAACTCTGCAGACATGACAAGGTGCATTAAATGCACCGCTTAGTGTCACATCGTGGGTGTAGCCCGACAAGCCTTGCCGTGCCTGCAACCACCTCCTCGTCTGTCTGCGTGACACGTCTCCTGGCCGGGTGTCATTTAGGGGTGCTCTTCCTCAGAAATGTCTTCCACGTGCCAAGTAACAGCCACTTAATCACTTGGGGGCTTGACACCGCACTGATAAGTGACTTGCATTGCTGTGAGGTGGAGCGGTGGAGCCTTGGCGGGGAAATCCGCCCTTGGCGTCCCTGGCAAGCCTGCCGGGGGAGTCTTGGGACTTGTCTTTGAGGTAACCTCGCCCCCGTCGGGCTTGCCTGCCCGGCAAGGGAGGCTTTTCCTTAGTGATATCTTGCTTATTTGGTTGGTCTTGGTCTTCTTGATCCGCCCTTTGATTTCTCAAAGAGCTATCTCTTCTGCTTGGCTTTGTCTTGGATGCTTAGTGCAGCTTGCTTTGTTGCTGTAGTGCGGGAGACTTGCCTGTCCGTGCACAAGTCAGGGGGAAACATATGACCCCGTTTGTGTACCCCAACAGAAACCCCCGGGCTTGATCTATATGTGTCCTCGGGCATGTTGGGTTAGGCCCCAAAACGGTGCACGTACACGTGTCAAAGAGGTGCTGCATGTGCAACGATTTGTCATGATGACCAGTCAATTCAACGTCCACTCTGCATGATTACCGCAGGTCATGGGGTTGCGAGACTGTAGTAGTTAATGTAAAAAGGCTATTTTCTGAGGAAAAGTGGTGAAGAACTGCTCCTCTCCCCCACGTTCGTTCCTCATAAAGGGGAAAAACGTAGAAAGGCGTGGCTCATTTGCACCCGTTTCTCCATCGCCTTCCTCCTCGAGCCAGAGCATCTGTTCTTGCTCCCCTATTCGCTTTTGACACCCCGCTCGGCCTTCCATTTCCTCCAAAAGCTCCAGAAGATGAGGAAGAAAGCCGCTGCCGCGAAAAGAAAGCAGGCGGCCGCCATGAAGGAGACAGTCGCGGAAGGGAACAAGAAGAGGGCAGCAGATTTGGACAGGAAGCGACGGGGAGATGTGGTTTTCTTCTCGTCGAGCTAGACAGCGATGCCTTGGTTGCGAGGTATGGATATATATGGGGGATGGAAGTTCCAAAGGGGACCGGGGCGCCCTTGGTCTTGTCCGAAGGAGAAGAAGACCCGCCGAATTCGTATTGGTTTTTCTGTGCGTATTTCCTCTGCGGTCTTTGTCCCCCTTTTTGGATTTCTTTGAGGCGTTGATGATGGTGTATGGGTTTCACCTCCTGGACTTCACACCGAATGCAATGGCATGCATGGTGATTTTCGCACACCTGTGCGAGAACTTTGTCAGAGTCGCCCCCAATGTGGATTTGTGACAACACTTTTTCATCCCGTGCGTGGAGAACAAGACCCACCGTTTTGGGAACATAAGCTCGATCCCTCGGGTGTCGAGGGAAACTTGGGATTACCTCCCTGGTCAGCAGCGCGGCAAATGGGAGGAGTGGCGGGCCGACTGGTGCTGGATCCAGGATGAGGAAGCCCAGAGTTCTGCCAGGCGTGGATGGAGTGCATTGTGTGTGGCAATGATTGGGGCGAATTTGGTCTTACTAACGACAGGCTTCACCCGGCACTGAACAGGATCATCCGTCTCAAAGCTGCCGTGTTAACCATCGAGCAGGTGGGGGCCGATTTCTTCCGACACTGCATCGCGCCTTTGCAAAAGAGGGACAGGTTTGCCTGCGTGTACGGGGATATCACTGACAGGATGCAATTGTACCCGGGCCTGGTCAACAACTTGTTTGTTTATGGCCACGGCTGGTTGTGCGAACAACTGTTCGGCAGCCTTGGGCCATTCAAATTGCCGGCAAGTGTCGTCCTGCTGAACATCAACTCTGCTAGGGATCAGATTTTGAAATGGATGCTCGATTACAAAGCTCATGGGGTTGCGAGCGACTGGCAATTACCCGAGCTTGACGATGAGATCAAGTGGTTCTCTGGCCTGGAGGAAAAAGATACTAGGATGGAGACCAACATGTTCAAGCGCATCTCCAAAGTTGAGGTGGCGTTCATCAAGAAGCGGATTGAGGAGGATAAAGCACATTGGGCTGCCGGGAAAGCAAGGCCCAGAAGAGGGAAGGAGGAAGAGAAAAGGGAAGATGGAGGCGAGGGGTCTTCCCAGGGCAGGAGTGAGGGGCGAGCCATGGGAGAGGCTGCCATGGACGAACCTGTCGGGGATGAGCCTGCCACGAATGAGCGTGCCAGGATAAAGGCTTTATACGAAGCGGCAGTGGAAGCCCAGTAAGAGGGTGATGCCGAAGAGGTGGAGCAGCTCGGGGAAGAGTGGGTTGGTGAGGGTCCCTAGGCCCCAGAACTGGACTTGGAACTCCACCCTCGTGCGTCGCCACTCCTCTCGCCTCTCTGAGGCCAAGACTCCTCCTGCCAAGCAACGAGCGGTCGTGGAAGGTGACTCCAGCTCCCAGTCGGATTCGAGCTCTTCAAGCAGCCCGTCCTCGCCGGAGATCCTGCTGCCCAAGCAGGACTCGAAGTTACCGGGGAGTGTTGTTCCCCCAGTCCTGAAGAGAGGCGGAGTGCCTCTGCCATCCAGGGGGTTCGAGCTGGGCTCCATGCTCATGGACTTAGTGTAAGAACAATATTCTCCGTTCTTATCTGACTCTAGCATACTTGTTGGTTTGCTTGATTCAACCTTGCTTGCTGCCTTTGACAGGGAAGAGGAGGAGAAGGAGACCCTCATCCACCAAGCCAAGTGGCCCAGGCATGTGGAGCTGCCGAGGTCCTCGGGAGGCACGGGCCATGCGGAGAGCAACATGAATGATCCAGTGGCAAGCCCCCAGCCCAGTCCTCGACGCGAAGGCATGGGATTGATTTCTCCCACCAAGGACGATGCAGAAGAGCACCCCCATCTCAAATCAGAGAAGAGAGGGAGTCTGCCCAGGGTGGGGCCTTCCAGGAGGGGCCCACTCTACCTGTTGATCGAGCTGAGGGGACCCTAATAGAGACTCCCACGGAAGGCTCTGCCCAGGTTGACACCACAGTTACCGTGGAAGAGGGTGGTGTCCATGGCCCGGAAATTGATGTTGCCGGGAAGAATGAAAACCCTCCTCGACAGACAACTCCCGGTAACTTATTTGCTTTTCCTCCATAATCTTGCTCCAAGTTCTTGGTCCTCCAATGTTTCTTCCTACTCATGATTGATTGTTTGCCCTTACTCGAAGTACCTTTGGCCGAGGATCCCGAGTTATTGGAGGAGCTGTCCAGCATCGGGAAATATGCTGCCGAGGAAGCCACCGAGATTGCCGCCGAGGAGGGGCAGGAACACGCTGCTGGGGATGCCCAGGAGCCTCCGAAGGAAGCAGGCACTACTAGGGAAAACCCTATACACAGAATCTTATCAGCAGCGCGGCTCAAAAAGGAGCGCTGCTGCTAATTAGCAGTAGTGCGGGTGTGGAAAACCCGCTACTAACAAGTGTTTAGCAGTAGCACGCTCTGTGTAACACGCGCTGCTACAAATATCGATCGACAGTGCCCCCTCAACTCCATTTAGTAGCAGCCCGGTACCGCTAGCCGCGCTACTGCTAAAGCTGTAGTAGTAGCGCGGTTTTTCTGAGGTCGCTGCTGCTAATTTTCAAATTGGACACACTTTTTGTCCCGGTTAGCAGTAGCGCTTCTGTCGAAAGCGCGCTGCTGCTACTTTCTTATTAGCAGCGTGTTTTATGTCCTGCGCTACTGCTAATCCGCACCAACCCACCGCCCCCTCCCCATCCTCTCTTCCCATTCCCCTACCTCCCACATGCTCCCACTCTCACTCTTCTTCTTCCTCAATACTTCTCCCCCATTACTCTTTCTCTTCTATCTACCTTTATCTCTCTTCATTACTCCTACCTAACTACACCACCTCCATTAATGCATCTCCTTTCTCTTTTTCCTTCCCCTCCACTAGTTGAAGTTGTCTCCTCCCAAATTAGGTAGCTAGGTAGATGTAGGATTTAGTTAAGTGACCTATTTGCCCCCTAACTAGATTTATCTTTGTCAAGAAGAGCTTTGTGCACTTTTGATCTCCCTACAACATCATTTCCACCGTGTGCTCGATCTCGAGATAGGTGATGAAAATTTCATGCTTTTGCAAAATGGATATATTTATGTGTGTGTGATATGTTTGTGGAAATTGTGTGTGTGGCATGAGTTGACGCCAAATTTCCGTTTTGGCGAATTCCGGGCAAACTCTAGATCCATATATGTCCTATTTTTAGGGAAGGTCATGCTGAATTTTTGTATGACTTTGATGCATGCACGCATTTTTATAATCAATTTGTTTATTATTATCGTGCAGAGTTGACGATGGTCTGTGGAACGATGGTGGACAGGTGGTTGCGGTCGATGGTGCAGGACATGAAAGAAAATAACCGGACAGAGGTTTTATGTCCGTGTCGAAAATGCAAAGGAATAGTTTGGCTCGACCCCTATGACGATGGTCGTGTTGAAGCGCACCTGCTCATGACTGGTTTCATGGATGGCTATACTCGGTGGATAACTGAAGATGAGGATGACAATGTTGAGGATGCCGACGGGGCAGGCAATGATGACACGGGGCAAGACGAAGAGATGATCGATAATGGCGGCGGGGAAGAGGCCGGACATGGCAGCGGAGAAGGGGCCAGACATGGCGGAGGAGAAGGGGCCGGACATGCCGGCGGAGAGAACGACATGGACTCCACGCAACAGAGTTCGTCGGTACTAAGTTCAATCGTGCGGGACCCTCATGTTCAAGCATTGCTTCGCAAGGAGACGAGTACTGAGAGAGCTGCTTCTAGAGAGGAGGATAAGCTGGAGCAACTGGTGGTAGACTCGAACACTCCATTGTATGATGGTTGCAATCCTGAGGTGACCCGCTTGAGTTTCACGCTCCAACTCCTAAAGACGAAGCCTAAAAACAAATGGACCGACACTAGCCTTGATGAGCATCTGAAGTACCTAAAGGATGTTCTTCCCGCGGGTAATCTATGTCCTATTAGTGTTGATGAGGCCAAAAAGATCGTGTGCCCTCTTAATCTGCCACACGTTAGATACCATGCATGGATCAACGATTGCATAATTTATCGGAAGGAGCACACGGAAAAAACAAGCTGTCCGGTGTGCAATGCTTCTCGATACAAGAAGGCCGAGAAGAAATGTCCCCAGAAAGTTGTATGGTACTTACCGATCACTCCCCGTTTCCAGAGGTGTTTTGTAGATCCCAAGGAAGCAAAGCTAATGTGCTGGCACGTGGAGAGGAAGAAGCCCGACGATGGAGATGATCCAAAGCTGAGACACGTGAAGGATGGAAGCCAGTGGAGAGCATTGAACAGCTTCTATCGGTATTTTGAATGTGATGCAGGGAACATCGTGCTTGGCGCGTGTACCGATGGCATGAATCCGTTTGGCAACCAGAACACCAACCATAGCACATGGCCCGTGTTTGTATGGATGTACAACCTCCCCCCTAGTTGTGCATGAAATCGAAGTACATTCACATGAGCATGCTTATTCAAGGGCCAAAACAACCAGGAAATAATATTAATTTGTATCTGGGGCTACTTCAAGAGGAGTTAGACACGTTATGGAAAACACCGGCCAAGACATGGGACGCCAGCAAAGGCGAGTATTTCAACATGAGAGCCGCGCTGATCACGACAGTGCAGGACTATCTTGGTTACGGATATGTGGCAGGCCAAGTGTGCCATGGATATTGCGGATGCACGCGGTGCATGGATGATATGACGTCTCAGGAGCTAACGTCAAGGAAAGATGGCGGGTCCGGGAAAATCGTGTACATGGGGCATCGAAGATGTCTTGAACAGGACGACCCGTGGAGAAACCGTGGAGATCTATTCAATGGTCATGATGGGCATCGAGGACCTCCACGTAAGCGAAGCGGTGCCGAAATCGATGAGCTGTTGAAAAACTGGAAGGAGTGCCCCACGCTGGGAAAGACGATGAGAAAGGCGCCGGAGCCGCTGCTGAAGGTATGGAAGATGAGGTCTGTGTTCTGGGACTTGGATTACTGGCACAAACTCGATACACCTCATTGCCTTGATCAAATGCATATCTGTAAGAATGTCCTTGAGAGCTTTCTCGCAACACTGATGAACATGCCGGATAAGACCAAGGATGGGCCGAAGGCAAGAAAAGACTTGCAAGATTTGAAAATCAGGGAAGATCTGCACATGCCTCCTCGTAAAATGTCAGACGAGACAGAGACGGAGACAGAGGCACAGGAGAAGAAGGGCAAGAAAATAAAGAAAGAGGGTTATTGCCCCCCTTCTTGCTTCACCTTAAGTCAGGCTGAGATCAATGTCATCTTTATGTGCCTTACCGGAGTCAAAGTTAGTTCCGGTTACTGTGGTAAGATAAGCAGATATCTAGACACAGACAAGAAAAGGTTTAGCGGGATGAAGTCTCATGACTGTCATGTGATGATGACGCAGATATTACCTGTCGCCCTTAGAGGGATAATGGACAAGCACGTCCGTGACACGCTTATTGGTCTTTGCAACTTTTTCGACGTCATCTCTCGAAAGTCGGTCAGTGTGAAGCAGCTCCGAAGGCTACAGGAAGAGATTGTTGTGATACTGAATGAGCTTGAGATGTACTTCCCGCCCGCGTTCTTTGACGTGATGGTGCATCGGTGTGTCCATATTGTGGATGACATAATAGACCTGGGGCTGTCATTCCTGCACAACATGATGCCGTTTGAGAGGATGAATGGGATCATCAAAGGATTCGTTCATAACATGTCCCGTCCGGATGGAAGCATGGTCCAGGGCTATTTGACAAAAGAGTGCATCTCTTTCTGTGAGAATTTTCTATATGTTGCAGACCTGCCGCCTGGTGTTAGTGTTGGTTTGGCCATTAACAAGCACGATGGGAGGCTCGAAGGAGATGGTCACTGCAACGGTCGCAGGGAACTACACGTGGCATACTCAGATCGACGCAGCGACTTTGACAGAGCAAACTTGGTAGTGCTACAACACCTAGATGAGGTAGATCCTTTCGTGGCACTGCACAAAGAAATTATCGCAAAGAAGTATTGTGACCGGGGGGGATGCAGGACGAACGCCGAAGTTACTAGAGAGCACAACTCCACTTTCCTGCATTGGTTCAAAGAGCATATTATTGCTAATCCCCCGGAGGAGGGCTCTAAGGACGGACTGCTCATATACGCCTTAGCACATGGCCCCTCACCCAACCTCGTAACCTATCAGGCATATGATATCAACGGATACACATTCTACACGGAGGCCAAAGATATGGACAGTGATGATCAGAACTCAGGGGTGACGATGGAATGCATGACCGACAGCGACAACGGCGCAACTGAACGATTTTAAGGAAGGGTCGAGGAGATCTGGGAGCTTGACTACTCTGGACTGCACAACATGGCGATGTTCCATGTCAGATGGGCAAAGAATGTCAAAAGAGAAAACCGGATTTTCGCTACCATGAGTATACCCGACGCCAAGAGCGCTACCGTGAACACTATCGCAAAAAACAAGCCATGGGTACACGCTAAGCACGTGACACAATGCTTCTTCATAACCGACCCATGCAATCCCAGTCGTGTTGTCTTGAGGAGAGGCAAAAGGAACATCATTGGAATGGATGGAGGCGCCAACGAGGAAGACTATGATCAGTATGGCAACCCAATGAGGGAAGATGACGATGATGATGAAGTATACATCAAAAGAAGAACCAATACTACATTACCTAAGAAAAATTGTACTCCATGGAAAAGGCAAAGTCACAATGAGGGGCTCAATTATTCTTCGATGAACAATAAGGGAAAGAAGCTGACTCAAAAACGAAAACGTCAGCGCTGAGGAACCGTATGTTATCGGTCAAATGATGTAATATATATATATATATATATATATATATATGTTCCTATTTTCTATACACACTTAGCCATTATTATGCATGGGTCCAATGATGTAATATATATGTTCCTCTTTTGCATACATATTTAACCGTCAAATGATGCAATACATATCGCCCTCCCTTCGTTCACTGCTCTCGGGAAATAAAAGTGGGAGAAAATAAAGGAAAAGAAAAAGGAAAACTGGAAGTATTAGCAGCTACTGAAGGTAGTAGTAGCGCGTTTCGTATAAACTGCTACAGCTACTGAAGGTAGTAGCAGCGCTTTTTGTATAAACCGCTGCAGCTACTGAAGGTAGTAGTAGCGCATTTCGTATAAACCGCTATAGCTACTGAAGGTAGTAGCAGCGCGTTTTGGCCAAACGCGCTGCTGCTACGTCCACTTAACCCAAAATTCTCACTATCCCTGCTTCATCCCGCCTTTCCCCCCCAAATCCCCACTCTCTCTTCCCCCGTCGCTCGCCCCCGACCCCGGCGCCGACGCTCGCCCCCGACCCCGCCCTCTCCCCCGACCCCGACCCCGGCCCTCCCCCCGACCCGGCCCTCGCCCCCGACCCCGGCGCCGGCGCTCGCCCCCGACCCAGGCACTCGCCCCGACCCCGGCACGCTCGCCCCCGACCCCAGTGCGCTCTCCCCTGACCCGTCGGCCCTCGCCTCCCTCCTCTGCTTCCTCCCCTCCCAACCTCGGCCGTCGTCGGGCCCGCCTCCTCGCCCCTGCACCCTCTGTAAACCTCCCCTCCCACTCTTTCTCTCTGCTAGGGTTCTTCGGTTAATTTACTTACGTTTTAGTTAGGGCAGTATGTTAATTAGGTTATCTATTTAGTTATGAATTTAGCTAGGTTTCAAAATTAGCTGAATTTATATGCAAATTTGAACTGGACATGTGATATGTGGATATGTCATGTTTGGAAAATGATCCGAGTGGCCTATGTTACGCCGGAATGTTGATTCATTTCCGTTCTGGTGAATTTCAGGCGGTCGATATGTCCATTTTTTAGCAAAGGTCATGCCGAAATTTCCCGTGAATAAAGGCATGATTTGTGCTACATAGTTGGCATATCGAGTGCTGGCACATAGATTTATTTTTATGTCATTTCTCATTTATTCATACTTTTAGAAATAAATGAGGACACTTAATCATAGGAAACATGTCGAACAATGAAGAAACTGGGCCTTCTGACCAACATGCAGAGGAGATGGATTATGAGGGTGAACAAGAGTACCTCGACTATTTGACTGCTAAGCAAGGTTTGCAGGTCGGCCTCGATGATGGTACTGACGCTGACATCGACACCGATGGTGCCGGCATCGAGACCGATGGGGAAGGTACCGGCAGGGAAGGTACCGGCCCCGATGCCGCTACCAAAAAGAGGAAGCATAAGAAGCAGAGGATACGAAAACCTAACAAACTAGGGATTGCACGACTTGTGATCACAAAGATGGCACTTGGCAAGTTTGAGCCGTTAGAGCCGGAAGAACCTCGCAAGTGCTATGGTAACCAACTAGGATGCATCCTACGGGAATGCGTGAGCATCGACGATGATGACTTAAGGAGTAAAGAACATTTGACGCAGTTTCTCCTAACGAAGTTGCACAAGAGATTCAAGTTCCCCGACCGGGATGATAACATAGAACAACCGTGGGATGATCCGAAGATGAAAAAGATTAACAATCACGCCATGGGCATGTTCAGCAATGATTTGGCCTCCTGGAAAGGGAGGGTGAAACGAGCTATTGAGGCTGATGAACCCCTGTCCAAGATTCTAGAGGAAAATTCGACACTTACAAAAGAGGAGTTCGAAAAGTTCAAGGACACTTGCGCTATCGAGGCAGCCAAGGCTAAGGCTGCGAAATTCAAGGGCCTTCAGCAAAGGAACACAGGGGAGCATCACCTCGGAAGCCGTGGCTACCTCGGTAAAAGGCCCATATGGGATAAGGAGGACGCGAAACATGAAGCCGCGGGTCTCCCAGACCCCTTCGCGAAGTTCACCAACCCCTTGGAGCATGACTTCATCAGGGCCCGCTACAAGTGGGACAAGGAGAAAAAGGTTTTTTACATAGACAAGATCACGAGGAAATTGATTAGACTACTGGAGAAGAAACACCGGCTTGCAGCCGAAAGTCCTACTTCTCCAATGAGGCCCAAGTGGGACACCCCTCTCAACCGGGCCTTGAACAAACTTAAGGGACTCCCTTTGGGCCAGCGGCCGCAATATGGTCGTGTGCACGGCGCTGGAGACGGCGCCATGTGGAAGGTGTTTTACGACGAGGGCCCGGAGGCCAAGAAGCAGAAAAAGAAGTTTAGTCAGGCGGACATCAACGTGAAGGTAAAGCTTGCAGTCGAGAAAAAAGCAGCTGAGGACACGAAAAAAGCAGCCGAGGACAAATATGAGTTGCTACAGCAGGCAGTCGATGCAGTTGTAACTGCCTGCAGAAATGATTTTGCTACTAACTTGGTTCCAGTTATCATCAACTGGACGAAGGAAAATCCAGACCGGACGGTACATGATTTCCCGTTGCCCTGTTTCGTCGGGAGGAACTCCATGAACAACAACACCATTCCACCATCACTTGCTCATGCAACCGAGCCTCCTCTTGCAGCCACTCCCGCTCATAGAAGCCCGTCCTCAGTCTCAGGCGTGCTAGGTGGGCCTTCGTCTTTGGCTGAGCTCAACGCCGTCACGGTAGTTACATGTCGCACCAACATATATATATAATATTCTATTTTTGTTGCCTTTCGGTTGTTTTACGCCACAAACATATGTGTTTGCAGGAGAAAGAAACCCCGTGCACCATACTCTACTTGATCAAAGGCGAGAAGGTGGACGTGGGAAAGGGAATGATAATGGACCCCTCGCAACCCACGTTCCACAACCAGCCGATCCCCGCTGGGCACTTCAGGGTTAGCTTGACCCATGTGAAATCGGGGCACGAGGATTTTCCTCCTCCAGTACAGCATGTGGGAGCGGACGACGAGACCCTGCCACGAATTGGAAGCTGCAAGGGTTGGATGCTGCTATGGCCGAAGAATCTTATTCGTCTTGAGCCGGCCGAGAGCACACCAATAACCACACATCAACAAGCATGTGCGGAGACCACCACCCCGCCTACGCAATTACCAGCTCCTGTAGTGTCGGGTGAGAGCGGCGGACGACATGATGAAGGGGGTGCAATAGTACTGGCTAATGTAATTTCTCCTGTAGAACACAGAGTGGATGATGAGAAGGAGGTCGACCCTATGGATTACCTCAATACAAACGCGTATGACTATGACATAGATATTATGAGTCAACCATATGATGAATCGGGCTATCAGCTTGCTAATGAGGATATGGATGATATGCCCGGGCAGGGTCATAGCAGGGATTGCAATAAGTCTCTCTTCATGAAATCATCACAGGCACGCCTGAAGATGCCGCCTCAACACATGCTCAACTAGCCGGGCGCGAGGGTCGTACAGTACTTAGCCCGGGAACACTAGGGCAGGGGTTAAGGAAGGGTCTGGAAGGTGTGCCCAAGAAAAAGGAGAGGAAGAGATCGGGGAAGATAATTGCCTCCAAACAAGCCAGAGCACATCGCAGCCAGACGATGCATTCTGAAGAGCGTGTACCCGTGAAAGGTGCAGTCATGTTCCATCTCACGGGCGAGCCAATGCTACCGCCGAAACCACTGGAGGCACTATCAGGGGATCTCAGGAGACTGCACGACCATGTGCTTTCGACTGAGGAAAGCCTACTAGCCTCAAAGGATCCAGGATATCCGACATGCGCGGCTCGTGTGCCTGAGGGGAAGTGCTACATTGAGACACGGCCCGCGGAGGTGTTCTTCCTGCGGTTTGACCATATCTTTGAGATGTTTCTAACAAGGCGGCTCGATTTTACAATCGTCCGCCTTTTTGCGCTACATATGAGATCCGTCATGAAGAGTGAAGAAGTCTCGCAAATCTGTGTGGCGGATCCGTACTACATGCACGAGTCTTTCTTGAGTCTCGGTGACTTTGAGCGTGAAACTGCTAGGGAGTACCTACAAAACTTCATGGTACATAATAAGGACTGGGAAATTGTCCTCGTGCCTTATCATCCAAAGTAAGTCAGTTCCGGACAACCCTTTCGTACATTTCAATCGTTCCTTCTCTCTCATATGGGGATTAATTTGAGGTGTCTTTTCCCCGCAGCAACGGGCGCGCCGTCCTTATCGTTCTTTACCCGCAAGTCTCCCACGCCGTGTATTTTGACCCTTCCAGAGACTACGAGATAAAAGACTACACCCACATAATGAATATTCTAGATGATGCTCTCCAAGGCTTCATCTTTAGAGGTGGCCACGTGCAGATCAGGAAACAAAGGACCAAGAAGATGGGTTTCGCGCATAAAACTAACTTCTCCTGCATCCATGTCCCAAAACAAAGCAAGAAGGATGGATTCTACATCATCCATCTCATGATTCAGTTCAACATGGATCACCAAAAGCTTCGCATGAGAAGCAAAATGATGTTCATATCCACAAGTGGCTAGAATCTCATGGAGAAGCGGATTATAAACTTAGAGATGACTTCTTTCGCATCCAAAGCGACATTGCGACGATCATCATGAAAGAAGTTGTCGATGAGAAGGGGATGTTCCACCACGGCCCTATATCGCGAGCTGACGTCCGAACTCGCATAGGCATGCAGTGTCTAGACCTCACGCCGTTCAAGAAGCTAGGGATCATCCTCGATGATATGGAAGGATGGAACTTCTAGTGATTTATGATGCCGATGATGATGATATGTGTCGGTTGAACTTGTATACTTTTTGTAGCGATGAAACTTTGATATGTCCACGGTCCCTGCCGAACTTGTGTAACGCTACTTTGTTAGTTTGCGTACAATGACCTGCATACCTCTAGTTAATTAATTTGCGTACTGTATGTTGCATCTAGTTGCTAACCCTTTCTTTTTCGGTGTTGCTCTAGTATATTTTGTTGCACATATATGATTGTACATCCTCTTCATGAACATGCATCTCTAACAGGTACCTAGTTTCTTGATGGCGAGATGGAATTGCTATGTCGTGTACAAAGCGAAGGTTTCGGGGGTGTAGAACAAGTGGAATGAGTGTCAGGCGCAAGTGAATGGGTTCACGGGCGCCAGCCATAAAGGCTTCAAAAGCAAACAAGAAGGAGAAGCTAGTTACTTGAGGTTCACGCTAGCACGAGAGAGGACTCGTAACCGCCACCTCATGTACTGCATAGTTCCGCTCTCACTCATAGTGATAGCTCTTCTTGCGTATACCTTTGTTTAGATGGATGACATTGTTGTAGTTGCAAGTATTCGAGACTTGCATGTATCGCTATTTTCTAGATGATGAAAAGATACCACTTTGTGTTGGATGATGATTATGATGAGACTATTTGTATGTATATGCTATGATTACATTTGTGGTCACGCAGGCATTTGTATGTGTATCATGATGACATTTCTATGTGCTAAAGATTCTTCTATAAAGCCTGTTCAAATACAAAACAAATATGCCAAAAAAACTACTTAAATTAGCAGTAGCGAGTGTATAAAAGTTAGCAGCAGCGCCGCGATAGCAATAGCGCGTCATGGCAAAGCGCGCTAGAGCTACTAGCAGTAGCAAGCTTCCAGTTACCGCGCTGCTGCTACACTTGTGTAGCAGTAGCGCCTGTGACCACGCACTACTGCTATGTGTTAGCTGTAGCGCCTTATTAGTAGCGCCACTCCCCGCACTACTGATACACCTAAAACCCACGCTGCTGCTAGCCTTTTCCCTAGTAGTGAGGGCAGGCCTCTGGCAGTGCATCAGGATAGGGTATGCTGGTTGAAGAGAAACCCCCCCTTCAAACCATGAGCCCTCCTCCATGTTTTGGCACCTCGGCCGGGACCCCGCAGCCAACCTCAAGCCAACTGGCATTAGTGCTGGCCCAACCTGGTCTCAGAGCCCTCGGTTCTTTGGCAACAGCGAGCGCAGAACTAGACAAAGAAATCCAGCGTATCATGGCACCCCTGTCTCAGCAAATCGGAGAGACCGATGGCTCTGTCGACATAGTCTTGGACCTGTCCTTCCTGGAGTCTGTGGCAGAACTGGTACGGCCAGAAGTCACAGGCACTAAGGGAGCAGTGTAATTCCACCAATAGCGTGGACCAGAAGCTGAGGGACAAAGGCAGCGAGCTGCACGAGTGGAACGACAAGCAGTTCTAGGTCCTTATGCGGCAGCACGAGACGATCTCCATGGCAAGGGAGGATGTCATAGCCCGGGAGGCCCGCCTAGCAGAGCGCACAACGCTTCTGGATGCCAAGGAGAAGGATATCCCTTCCCGGGAAGAAAAACTCCAGGCCACCCTCCGCAACAAAGACGAGGAACTGGAGGCCCTTGTCCAGCAACGCACCAAGGAGCTGGAAGAAAAGCACAAGGCAACCCTTGACGTGCTCTCTACTAACTCTACAACTCAGCTGAAGAAGGTCACTGATGACTTAGCTGCGGCATGCACTGCCAAGGATGACCTTGATCAGCAGGTGGCTAAACTAACAGAGGAGCTTGCCGGGAGTACCAAGGAAACCGCGACTCTTAAGGAGGAAGCGCTGAAGGATGAGACCCTCCTGAAAGATGTGCAATCATAGCTCTCCTCCAAGATCTAGGACCTTGAGACTGCCAACAGCACCATTGAATGCATGAAGGCAAGGCTTGGTACCCTGGAGAGCGAAATCGAGCCTGGCGGGGTTCGTGAGAAGCAGCTGATGAAGGATCTGGACAATGCAAGGGTCCTTCGGAAAGATGCAGAGGGCAAGCTGGCGAATCAATCCGAGCAGGTCGACCTTTGGATCAAGAGCATGATCGATATCGCTGAGCGCCTCGCTGCCCAGACTGCAGTGATGGGAATGGAGGGGCCAGTCTTCTCGGTTTGCAGGTATGAGGTCTCGAGCGTCAAGTTAGGGCTCTTGTTTAGCAAGCTGACTAAAGGGTTGAAGACCCATGAAGAAGGAAGAGACGCCCTTTTTGAAAGATAGTCTAGAAAGCTGGCTCGCAACACCCTCTTCATGGTCTTGAGCAACCTCGCCTACCACCACCCCGAACTCAACCTTGTTGATGGCTTCAGGAAGCTTCCGGCAGGCTCAGATGTTTCTACTGCCGAAGAGAAAGCTGGCCCCTTCACCAACAAGGTGCTTTTCGTTCCCAGGGCTCCGTAAGGCCTCCAAGCACGACCTTTAACCATTCATGCCACTATGCTGCCTTGTAACAAAACAAGATGCATGTCCTATGTTTAGATCTAGTACTACTTTTGCTTGTGCTGAACTGGTGTATAATGAATTTTGAACGCATGCTATCCCGCTCGTGTTTTATCCATGGATGTTCGTATGGTTAGTTTCTTTTTATGTGTTTTGGTTGCCTTCCAGCAACATGCTGCCGCGATTGCTGTGAGGAGCGGGTCCTTAGCATTCAGCTGGTGAGGACATGTCCCAGGAAGTTTTTCCTTTAGGAGTCTTTGATGCAGCCACCTGCTCCGTGAGCAGGCTCGAAATAGAGAGAGGGCACAGACGATCCGTCAAGGTGCCATCACATGAAAGATGTCGTCATACGAAACACCTTGGTATACGAGGGATAATCAAATGCAGACTCTGGGTCTATAAAAGTGCAACGATCACGTGGACTTAACTTTTATCAATGCTTCCTTCCCCCCTCTAGCCGCAGCCGCTCGTCACGTCCGCGTGCCTTGGTAGGATGGTGCTTCGCGTGTTGCTTTCCAGTTCCCGACAATGGCCGGAAGGAATCATAAATATCTTGTGAGCGACAGAATACGACGCAAGGTAGGACCGACCTCTCTCTCCTCCTCTTTACACTTTTAACAATCTTACGGCCGCTGGCACAAAAGTCACGCTGGCACAGACGACCTTGCCGAAGCATGCTTGTTGGGGCGTTAATCAATGAATTTGCACCGGCTCTCTACTCAGGATATCTCTTAGCAGGGCAAATTCTAGACCAAGTTTCACGCGAGCTCATTGATGTTGATGACGTTAAACCCAGTGTAGCTCGATCATTGACAAGTGAAAGTGGCGGAGAGAGGAACCATGTATCTTATCACCTTGCCCCCTTTTCCAAACTGGGTTTGGACGGTGAACATGCTGCCTGAACCATTTGGGGCTGTCATGTTGCTGTCATTCTCCGGCGCCTCCCGCTCATGTTTTGGCTGCAGGGGGAATGTTGACAACGCCTCCTACGCGGACCACGTCCCCTGTAGCATCCATGTCTCTGTGCGTCCCTGTAGCCCTCACGGCATTAGTGGCTATCGGATTTAGGGATGCGGCAACCCTTGAGAGGTTCAAACTCTGGGGTGCGTGCGGAGATCTCAACCTGCCCAGCCTGCCTGCTCACGATCCTCCCTAGCCTAGCGCGTCGAGCTCAAAGATACACAAATACACAGAGATTTATACTGGTTTGGGCCACCATTGTGGTGTAATACCCCAATCGAGTGTGGTGTGGTGGATTGCATCGAGGGGCGATGGATGAACTAGTACAAGGATGAACAAGCCTCAGGAGGTGTGAAAGGATCGAGAAGAGGTGTCTAGAGAGGGGGGTGATTAGACACTAAGTGAGAAAAGTTGCAGTTTTTAATTTCTTTAAGTTGAAGTGGAGTTTGGCACAAGTTTAAAAATCACAATACATATCAAGCAAGCATGCAAAGAGTAGATGAGCAGCGGAAAGTAAAGCATGCAACTTGCAAGAATGTAAAGAGATGGGATTGGAGTGTGCAAACGCAATTGGAGACACGGATGTTTTTGTCGTGGTTCCGATAGGTGGTGCTATCGTACATCCACGTTGATGTAGAATTCAACCCACGAAGGGTAACGGCTACGCGAGTCCATGGAGGGCTTCACCCATGAAGGGGCCACGAAGAAGCAACCTTGTCTATCCCACCATGGCCGTCGCCCACGAAGGACTTGCCTCACTAGGGTAGATCTTCACAAAGTAGGCGATCTCCTTGCCCTTACAAACTCCTTGGTTCCACTCCACAATCTTGTCGGAGGCTCCCAAGTGACACCTAGCCAATCTAGGAGACACCACTCTCCAAGAAGTAACAAATGGTGTGTTGATGATGAACTCCTTGCTCTTGTGCTTCAAATTATAGTCCCCCAACACTCAACTCTCTCTCATAGGACTAGGATTTGGTGGAAAGAAGATTTGAGTGGAAGCAACTTGGGGAAGGCTAGAGATCAAGATTCATATGGTAGGAATGGAATATCTTGGTCTCAACACATGAGTAGGTGGTTCTCTCTTAGAAAATGAATGCTGGAAGTGTAGGCATGTTCTGATGGCTCTCTTCACGAATGAAGAGTGGGTGGAGGGGTATATATAGCCTCCACACAAAATCTAACCGTTACGCACAACTTGCCAATCTCGGTGGGACCAAATCGTCAAACTCGGTCGGACCGATTTAGCAAATAATGTGACTGTTAGGATTTTCGGTGGGACCAACATGCAACTCGGTGGGACCGATATGGTTATGGTTAGGGCATAACGTAATCTCGGTGAGACCGATTACACAAACTAGGTGAGACCGATTTTGGTAATGGACACATAGAGGGTTGGTCAGGCAAACTCGGTGGGACCGATTCGCTCATCTCGGTTGGACCGAAATGTTATGAAGAGGAACAGAGAGTTTGCATTGTAATCTCGGTAGGACCGACTACACAAACTCGGTGTGACCGATTTTGGTAATGGACTCATACAGAGAGATTACAATCCCATCTCGATGATACTGAGATCCCTATCAGTGAGACCGACTTGATTAGGGTTTGTGGCAGTGGCTATGACATCTGAACTCGGTAGCGTCGGATAGGAAGAATCAATGGGGCCGAGTTAGATTTTTGGTTTGGGTCATATGTGGATATGAGAAAGTAGTTGAGGGCTTTGGAGCATATCACTAAGCACTTTGAGCAAGCAAGTCATTAAGCAACACCTCATCCCCTCTTGATGGTATTGGCTTTTCCTATAGACTGAATGTGATCTTGGATCACTAAAATAAAAAATGTAGAGTCTTGAGCTTGGAGCTTGATCCAATCCTTTGTCCTTAGCATCTTGAAGGGGTTCCACATCCTCTAGTCCATGCCACTTCATTGTTGAACTTAGCTGAAACATACTAGGTAAAAGTATTAGTCCAACAAAAGATATATTGACATAAATTACCAAAATCACCCAGGGAGCACTTGTGCTTTCAAGGTGAGGTGTTCTTGAGATGGCGTGGTGGTCGGGTCGGAATGGATCTCCCTACTATGGTGGTGGCTAAGTCCTATATACAGTGGCCTTGGTCCTCTTCCCAAATATGAGCGGGAAGGGATTCCACAATGGCAGGATTTGGAAGGGGACAAGTAGTACAGTCTATCCTGACAAAAGTAGTCTTCTCTTGCGAAAAGCCTCTGGTCGTGACGCTGCGGTGGGCTTGGTGATGACCTCCATCCTGCCGTCCTAACGGTCTTGGTCTCGTTGCACCAGAATGGAAACCTTTGGCTGATTCCTCGGGACTCCGTGCTTGTGGCTTGCATCCCTTGCACCAAAGAGGAAACCTGCGCTCTGCACCCGCCTGGCACCCGCCTGGCCTTGGTCGTCATGGCTCACGTCAGCTGAGCCTCATGAGGCAATTGCATAGAACTCTCCGCCCCCAGGAGCCCTCCTGAGGAGGCCACTCCTTCAAGGGTCTTGGCATCGTCCACCTCGCGAGGTTTGGCCCCTCGCGATGGTCTTGCAGTGTTGGTGTTGAAGCTGGGCCATAATAGGCCGTCGATGGAGCCACGTGGTGGGCCGCAGGCAGGAAGGACTGGATACCCCCAAGTCCAGGGCGCCAACAGTAGCCCCCGGGCCCAAGGCGCACTCGGACTTGGCTTCCAGGTAAAGCCAAAGGGCAAGTGTGGAGCGTCGTGATAACCCACAAGTATAGGGGATCACAACAGTTTTCGAGGGTAGAGTATTCAACCCAAATTTATTGATTCGACACAAGGGGAGCCAAAGAATATTCTCAAGTATTAGCAGTTGAGTTGTCAATTCAAACACACCTGGATAACTTAGTATCTGTAGCAAAGTATTTAGTAGCAAAGTAGTATGATAGTAATGGTAAAAGTAGCAAAAGTAATAGTAGTAGTTTTGTAGTAATTGTAACAGTAGCAACAGTAAAGTAAATAAGCAAAGCACAATATGTCAAAAGCTCGTAGGCAATGGATTAGTGATGGATAATTATGTTGGATGCGGTTCCTCATGTAATAGTTATAACATAGGGTGACACGGAACTAGCTCCAGTTCATCAATGTAATGTAGGCATGTATTCCGAATATAGTCATACGTGGTTATGGAAAAGAACTTGCATGACATCTTTTGTCCTACCCTCCCGTGGCAGCGGGGTCCTAGTGGAAACTAAGGGATATTAAAGCATCCTTTTAATAGAGTACTGGACCAAAGCATTAACACATAGTGAATACATGAACTCCTCAAACTACGGTCATCACTGAGAAGTATCCCGATTATTGTCACTTCGGGGTTGTCAGATCAGAACACATAATAGGTGACTATAGACTTGCAAGATAGGATCAAGAACTCACATATATTCATGAAAACATAATAGGTTCAGATCTGAAATCATGGCATTCGGGCCCTAGTGACAAGCATTAAGCATAGCAAAGTCATAGCAACATCAATCTCAGAACATAGTGGATACTAGGGATCAAACCCTCACAAAACTAACTTGATTACATGGTAAATCTCATCCAACCCATCACCGTCCAGCAAGACTATGATGGAATTACTCACGCATGGCGGTGAGCATCATGAAATTGGTGATGGAGGATGGTTGATGATGATGATGGCGACGAATCCCCCTCTTCGGAGCCCCGAATGGACTCCAGATCAGCCCTCTCGAGAGAGATTAGGGTTTGGCGGTGGCTCCGTATCATAAAACGCGATGAAACTTTCTCTCCGATTTTTCTCTCCGCAAAAGCAAATATATAGAGTTGGAGTTGAGGTCGGTGGACATCCAGGGGGCCCATGAGGCAGGGGGGAGCGCCTAGGGGGAGGGGGCGCGCCCCCACCCTCGTGGATAGGGTGTGGCCCCCTGGCCTTGATTCTTTCGCCAATACTTTTTATATTTTCCAAAAATAATCTCCGTGGATTTTCAGGTCATTTCGAGAAATTTTGTTTCTGCACGGAAATAACACCATGGCAGTTCTGCTGAAAACAGCGTCAGTCTGAGTTAGTTTCATTCAAATCATGCAAGTTAGAGTCCAAAACAAGGGCAAAAGTGTTTGGAGAAGTAGATACGACGGAGACGTATCATGCCGCGGGCCCTAACCGCCTGCGGCCTTGATGACGCGTGGCGATTGATTGGATGTGGGCGACTCCGTTTCCCCACGCTACCTTGGCAACTACTCCCATCTGACAAAAGTGGTGCCGCCTGCCGCCAGGCTTTCATTGCTCCTTCTTCGTCTTGCTCCAGATCCCCTTCTCGCCACAACGGAAGAGCTCGCCAGATCTGCCGATTTTCCACCAAATCTCCTACCCGATGGCCACCGAGAAGACCACAACTTCTTCCTCGGTACGAGCCAGGGCTGCTGGCGCCCTGCGTGACCGGGGAGAAGCTCCAGACAACACTCCGCCTGACGGTGAGTGACGACAATGAGTGGAATAAGACCGTGCTCCGTGTCGCCACCGTTGCCCCGGAGCCCGCGGGCAGCAAGTTCTTCCCCTTCTTCATGCACAGCGTCTTCTCCGGGCTTCTACCTCCGTTCTCCCCCTTCTTATTCGCCATCCTTCACCACTATGGTCTCCAAGCACTCCACATCCATGCCAACTCCATCCTCCTTCTGTCCCTCTTCGCCTTCTATTGTGAGGCGTTCATGGGGGTGCTACCCTCCGTTGCCCCGTTCAGCTATTTCTTCTATCTTCGCAAGAACGACGACAATCCGGTCGGGTGCATCGGTTTCATCGCGGCACGGGGTGGTAACACAATCTCCCACGCCGGGAAGAAGGTGGAGGATGCTGTGAAGAGGTGGGTGTTGATGGATGCCAAGAGCTCCCAGAGCTCGTTGAAGCTGCCGACCGCATTCCCCGTCTCCGAGAACTGGTGGAAATCTGAGAAGATCACTGATCCTTTGATAACCCACAAGTGTAGGGGATCTATCGTAGTCCTTTCGATAAGTAAGAGTGTCAAACCCAACGAGGAGCAGAAGGAAATGATAAGCGGTTTTCAGTAAGGTTTTCTCTGCAAGCATTGAAATTATAGGTAATAGATAGTTTTGTGATAAGATAAATAGTAATGAGCAACAAGTAAATAAAGTAAATAAAGTGCAGCAAGGTGACCCAATCCTTTATGTAGCAAAGGATAAGCCTGGAGAATTTCTAATAATGAGAAAGGAGCTCCCGAGGACACATTGGGAATTATCGTCAAGTTAGTTTTCATCACGCTCAAATGATTCGCATTCGGTACTTTGATAATTTGATATGTGGGTGGACTGGTATTTGCGTACTGCCCTAACTTGGACAAGCATCCCACTTATGATTAACCCCTATTGCAAGCATCCCCAACTACAAAAGAAGTATTAAGGTAAACCAAACCACAACATTAAACATATGGATCCATATCAACCCCTAACGAAGCAACGCATAAACTAGGGTTTAAGCTTCTGTCACTCTAGCAACCCATCATCTACTTATTACTTCCCCATGCCTTCCTCTAGGCCCAAATAATGGTGAAGTGTCATGTAGTCGACGTTCACATAACACCACTAGAGGAAAAGACAACATACATCTCATCAAAATATCGAACGAATACCAAATTCACATGACTACTAATAGCAAGACTTCTCCCATGTCCTCAGGAACAAACGTAACTACTTACAAAGCATATTCATGTTCATAATCAGAGGGGTAATAATATGCATAAAGGATCTGAACATATGATCTTCCAGCAAGTAAACCAATTAGTATCAACTATACGGAGTAATCAACACTACTAGCAACCCACAGGTACCAATTTGTGGTTTTGATACAAGATTGGATACAAGAGATGAACTAGGGTTTGAGAGGAGATGGTGTTGGTGAAGATGTTGATGGAGATTGACCCCCTCCCGATGAGAGGATCGTTGGTGATGATTTCCCCCTCCCGGAGGGAAGTGTCCCCGGCAGAACAGCTCCACCAGAGCCCTAGATTGGTTCCGCCAAGGTTCCGCCTCGTGGCGGCGGAGTTTCGTCCCGTAAGCTTGCCCACGATTTTTCCAGGGTAAAAGTGATGATATAGCAGGAGATAGACGCCGGAGGCCCACCAGGGGTCCCAGGAGATAGGGGCGCGCCCCCCCTGTCTCCTGGATAGGGTGTGGGCCCCCTGGCCTATTTCTTTCGCTCAGAAATTCTTATTAATTCCAAAAAGTTGTTTCGTGAAGTTTCAGGACTTTTGGAGCTGTGCAGAATAGGTTTCCAATGTTTTCTCCTTTTCCAGCCAGAATTCCAGCTGCTGGCATTCCCCCTCTTCATGGTAAACCTTGTAAAATAAGAGAGAATAGCCATAAGTATTGAGATATAATGTGTAATAACAGCCCATAATGCAATAAATATTGATATAAAAGCATGATGCAAAATGGACGTATCAACTCCCCCAAGCTTAGACCTCGCTTGTCCTCAAGCGAAAGCTGAAATCGAAAAATATGTCCGCATGTTTAGAGATAGAGGTGTCGATAAAAAATAAAATACGGACATGAGGGCATCATGATCATTCTAACAACAACAACATATATAGATTTTGTCATATGATTTTCTATGCTCAAGTAACAAGCAATTCACAATGTCAAATATGGTTCAAAAACTTCATTGAGAACTAACAAACTATAATCTCAGTCGTTGAAGCAATTGCAATTTATCGTAACATCAGAAAGAGTCAATGATAGAACTTTTCAGCAAGCTCACATACTCAACTATCTCGTACTCTCCTATAATTGCTAACACTCACGCAGTACTTGTGGTTATAGAGTTTCAGCCGGACACTGAGAAAGATAGGGGCTTATTGTGTTGCCTCCCAACGTATTCACCTTTAGGTGATGTCAACAATAATGGCCCATGCTAACTTACATCCAACTGGATATATATATCATGATCTTTCAAACACGAGGAGCTTGCCAAAGGATAAAAATAAAAAGGGAAAGGTGAGGATCACCTTGACTCAAGCATAAAGTAAAAACACAAAGTAGAAGATATGCCCTTCGCAGTGGGAAGCAGAGGTTGTCATGCGTGTTTAGGGTTGATGCATAAAATCTTGATGCAAAAGAATGTCACTTTATATTGCCCCTTGTATGTGGACCTTTATTATGCAGTCCGTCGCTTTTATTACTTCCACAACAAGTTCGTACAAAGCTTATTTTCTCTGCACTAATAAGTCATACATATTTAGAGAGCAATTTTTATTGCTTGCACCGATGACAACTTACTTGAAGTATCTTACTCAATCCAAAGGTAGGTATGGTGGACTCTCATGGCAAAACTGGGTTTAAGGATATTTGGAAGCACAAGTAGTATTTCTACTTGGTGCGAGGAATTTGTCTAGCATGCGGGGAAAGGCAAGCTCAACATGTTTGGAAGGTCAATGACAATATACTTTAACTGAGATGTCAGAAAACATAAACCATTAGTTTGTCTTCCTTGTCCAACATCAACTCTTTTAGCATGTCATACGTAATGAGTGCTTCACAATCATAAAAGGTGTCCAAGATAATATATTTATATGTGAACCCCTATTTCCTTATCACTTCCTATTAATTGCAACGATGACCAAGGCTAAGTTCATCAACTCTCAACAATTTTTATGCCTCATACTTTCTATGTGTGAAGTTATCACTATCCATAAGATCAATATGAACTCTTTTATTCTTTCTACTTTCTCAAGATCATAGCACGTAGCAAAGCCCTTGACTCAACACTAAACTTTATTATAGATAGCACACGGACTTGATTACATAAAGAGATCACAATGCAGAACTCAAACTACTTGATATCAAAACTTCAAACTACTAAATCAAGATACTACTAAAAGGATCGAACTAAATAAAGCGGTAAAGATAGGAGTGTGATGGTGATACGATACCGGGGCACCTCCCCCAAGCTTGGTAGTTGCCAAGGGGAGTGCCCATACCCATGTGATTATTTCCTCAGAGGTGGTGAAGTAGGAGTTGTAGATGATGTAGGCTTGTCATTCGTCTTCCAAGGCATAGGTTCTCCATCATAAAAGGATGATCGAGTCTCCGGGATCCTTAAATCTGCAGCCAAACTCATTCGTTTAAATCTATATTCATACTCACAGTTCTGGTTTTGCAGGTCATAGATTTGGGCTTGGAGATGCTCGATTCTTTTCTTGAAGCTTGAAGATGGTCTCCCCAATGACTTTAGCATCTAGCTTGTGATTGTTGGTGAACTCCGTGATCATCATCTGGTTGGCGTTGAGTCCATGCTCCACCATCCCTTGACACTTGAAAACTTCCTACTCCATGGCTTCGAGCTTTGTCTCCATGCTTCCAGTACGCCTTGGTCCCACCACATCGCGGATGTGCAGCACCCATTAATGCATCTCAATGGTTTGAGGGTGTTGCAGCACCTCTATGAGATAGGGGTTGATAACCCTCTCGAAAAACTTGTCCTTGGGAGCGCTTGGAGACGCCATGATGCTCTAGATCTAAAACAGAAACAGCTCGAAACGAAAACAAAGGATATTTGTGTGATACGGTGGTCAAAACCTTCGGGAGTATATATAATGAATTTTTACCGACCAAAATACGTAACATACAAGAAAACGGAGTCCGGGGAGCACACGAGGTGACCACGAGACAGGGGGGCGCGCCCTACAGGGGGGGCGTCCTCCACTCTCGTGGGAGCCTCGTGTCCCTTTCGGACTACTTCTTTCTTCCTAAAATTCTTAAATAATCCAAAACAAAAAATTGCCATTGGAGTTGTTTTGGTGTCGGTTTACTTACCGTAACACATACCTATGCCTTTTCGGAGTCTAGAACATCCTGAAAAGTGTCCCTTATGTATTCCTCAGGGATTATGGTTTCAATAATATTAGTTTCAACATTGATAGGATTACCTGAAATATAGTGTTTAATTCTTTGACCGTTTACCACCCTCGGATTCGTGCCTTCGAAGTTGTTGATTTTCATAGCACCAGAACGATAGACCTCCTTGATAATGTAGGGACCTTCCCATTTCGAGAGAAGTTTTCCTACAAAAAATCTTAAGAGAGAGTTGAATAATAACACATAATCTCCTATGTTAAACTCACGCTTTTGTATCCTCTTATCATGCTAGCGTTTGACTTTTTCTTTGAAAAGCTTGACATTCTCATATGCTTGGGTTCTCCATTCATCAAGTGAGCTAATATAAAATAACCTCTTCTCACCGGCAAGTTTGAAGTCATAATTGAGCTCTTTGATAGCCCAATATGCCTTATGTTCAAGTTCAAGAGGTAAATGACACGCTTTTCCATAAACCATCTTATAAGGAGACATACCCATAGGATTTTTGTATGCAGTTCTATAGGCCCATAATGCATCATCAAGTTTTTTGGACCAATTCTTTCTAGATCTATTCACAGTCTTTTGGAAAATTAATTCGATCTCTCTATTGCTCAACTCTACTTGACCACTAGACTGCGGATGATAACGAGATGCGATTCTATGATTGACATCATACTTAGCAAGCATCTTACGGAAAGCACCATGAATAAAATGTGAAACACCATCTGTCATAAGATATCTAGGGACTCCAAACATCGGAAAAATAACTTCTTTAAGCATTTTAATAGAAGTGTTATGATCAGCACTACTAGTTGGAATAGCTTCTACCCACTTAGTAACGTAATCAACAACAACTAAGATATGTGTATAACCATTAGAGACAGGAAAAGGTCCCATATAATCAAAGCCCCAAAAATCAAATGGTTCAATGACAAGAGAGTAATTCATAGGCATTTCTTGTCGTCTACTAATGTTACCTATTCTCTGACATTCATCACAGGATAAGACAAACTTACGAGCATCTTTGAAAAGAGTAGGCCAATAAAAACCAGATTGTAGTACCTTGTGTGCAGTCCTATCTCTAGCGTGGTGTCCTCCATAAGATTCAGAGTGACACTTACGTAGAATCTGTTCCTGTTCATGCTCAGGCACACAACGTCTAATAACACCATCTACTCCTTCTTTATAAAGGTGTGGATCATCCCAGAAGTAATGTCTTAAATCATAAAAGAATTTTTTCTTTTGCTGGTATGTGAAACTAGGCGGTATAAATTTAGCAACAATGTAATTAGCATAATCAGCATACCAAGGAGCAGTATGAGAAGCATTGACGACCGCTAATTGTTCATCAGGAAAGCTATCATTAATAGGAAGTGGGTCATCAAGAACATTCTCTAACCTAGACAAGTTATCTGCAACGGGGTTCTCAGCTCCTTTTCTATCAATAATATGCAAGTCAAATTCTTGGAGCAAGAGAACCCATCTAATGAGTCTAGGCTTCACATCTTTCTTTTCCATAAGATATTTAATAGCAGCATGATCAGTGTGAATAGTAACTTTGGAATCAACAATATAAGGTCTAAACTTATCACATGCAAATACAAATGCTAAGAATTATTTTTCAGTAGTAGCATAATTTCTCTGGGCAGTATCAAGAGTCTTACTAGCATACTGGATAACATTCCATTTCTTATCAACTCTTTGCCCAAGAACAGCACCTACAAGATAATCACTAGCATCACATATAATTTCAAAAGGTAAATTCCAATCAGGTGGCTGAACAATAGGTGCAGTGATCAAAGCTTTCTTAAGTGTTTCAAAAGCTTCTACACAATCATCATCAAACACAAAAGGAATATCTTTTTGCAATAAATTAGTCAAAGGCCTAGAGATTTTAGAAAAGTCCTTAATGAACATCCTATAAAAACCGGCATGACCAAGGAAACTTCTTATACCTTTTATGTCCTTGGGACATGGCATCTTTGCAATAGCATCAACTTTGGCTTTATCAACTTCAATACCTCTCTCGGAGATCTTGTGCCCCAAGACAATGCCTTCATTAACCATAAAGTGACACTTTCCCCAATTCAGGACGAGACTAGTGTCTTCGCATCTCTACAAAACTCGATCAAGGTTGCTCAAACAATCATCAAAAGAGGATCCATAGACGGAGAAGTCATCCATGAATACCTCACAAATCTTTTCACAAAAATCAGAGAATATAGCCATCATGCATCTTGGAAAGGTAGCAGGTGCATTACATAAACCAAAAGGCATACGTCTATAAGCAAAAGTACAAAAAGGGCAAGTAGAAGTAGTTTTAGATTGATCCTTTGCGGACACAGGTATTTGAGAGAAGCCAGAATAACCATCTAGAAAGCAAAAATGTGTGTGTTTGGATAGCATTTCTAGCATTTGATCAATAAAAGGTAAAGGGTAATGATCTTTCTTAGTAGCTTTATTTAACTTACGGAAATTAATTACCATCCTATAACCTGTAATAATTCTTTGCGGGATCAATTCATCTTTATCATTAGGAACGACGGTAATACCTCCCTTTTTAGGGACACAATGGACAGGGCTTACCCATTCACTATCAGCAACGGGATAAATAATACCTGCCTCAAGGAGCTTTAGTATCTCCTTTCTTACCAGTTGCTTCATCTTGGGATTTAATCGTCTTTGAGGATCTCTAACTGGTTTGGCATCTTTCCCCACTGAAATCTTGTGTTGACATAATGTGGGACTAATGCCCTTAAGATCATCCAGAGTATATCCAATAGCTGCACGGTGCTTCTTCAGAGTTTTCAATAATCTTTCTTCTTCTTTCTCTGAAAGGTTAGCACTAATAATAACATGATATATTTCTTTTTCATCAAGATAAGCATACTTAAGATTATCAGGTAATGGTTTAAGTTCAAACACGGGATCACCCTTGGTTGGAGGGGGATCCCCACGAATTTCAACGGGAAGGTTATGTTTCAGCATAGGCTCCTGTTTAAGGAACACTTCATCTATTTCTTCCCGTTCCTTCATAAACATATTGTTCTAACAGATCACTTGGAGGAACATCAATGGAAGCAAGACCAATAATCTCAACCTTACTAGGTGGTTCCCTTTCACGAGGTTGTCTACTAAACTTAGAAAAATTAAACTCACGAGACATACCATCTATGCCAACAGTGACAATATTCCTTTCACAATTAATCTTAGCACTAGCAGTATTCAAGAAGGGTCTACCAAAAATAATGGGACAAAAGGCATCTTGTGGGGAAGCAAGAACAAGAAAATCAGCAGGGTATTTAACCTTCCCACACAAAACTTCAACATCTCTAACAATCCCAATAAGTTTAATGGTATCCCTATTAGCAAGCTTAATAGTAACATCAATGTCTTCTAATTCAACGGGTGCAATGTCGTGCATAATTTCTTTATAAAGATCATAATGTATCGCACTAGCACCCATATCACATAAGCCGTGATAACAATGATCTCCTATTTTAACAGAAATAACAGGCGTGCCTACGACAGGTCTACGTGTCTTAGTATTAGGTCTAGCAATATTAGCAGTCTCACCCAAGAAAGAAATAACATGCCCATCTAAGTTCTCATCCAAGAGATCTTTAACTATAGCAATACTAGGTTCAACATTAATTTGCTCAGGAGGTGTATAAGTCCTAGTATTACTCTTACGAACAACATTCGAAGCTTTAGCATGATCCTTTATCTAACAGGAAAAGGAGGTTTTTCAACATAAGCAGTATGAACAATAGGATCACTATAGGTAATAGTCTTTTCTTCGACTGTAATAGGTGCAACTACTTTCACTTCAACAGGAGGATTATATTTAAATCACTTCTCCTTAGGGAGATCAACGTGAGTAGCAAAAGATTCACAAAAAGTAGCTACTATCTCAGAGTCAAGTCCATACTTAGCGCTAAATACACGAAAAACATCGGTATCCATAAAAGATTTAACACAATCGAACTTAGGTGTCATACCTGACTCCTTACCATCGTCGGAACCCCAATCTTCGGAGTTGCATTTAATTCTTTCCAATAAGTCCCATTTGAAATCAATAGTCTTCAGCATATAAGAACCAACACAGGAAGTATCGAGCAGGTTGCGATTATCAAGAGAAAGCCGGGCATAGAAATTCTGAATAATCATTTCTCGAGAGAGCTCATGATTGGGGCATGAATATAAAATTGACTTAAGCCTGACCCAAGCTTGAGAGATTCTTTCTGCTTCGCGAGGCCAAAAATTATATATGTAATTACGATCACGATGAACAGGATGCATAGGATAGAACGTCTGGTGAAATTCCGTCTTCAATCGCTTATAATTCCAAGATCTTGTATCATCACATAGCCTATACCATGTCATTGCATCTCCCTTCAAAGATAAAGGGAAGACCTTCCTTTTGACAACATCATCGGGAATACCTGCAAGCTTAAATAATCCACAAACTTCATCCACAAAGATAAGGTGTAAATCGGGATGCAATGTTCCATCTCCTGCAAATGGATTAGCTAGAAGTTTCTCTATCATAGCCGAAGGAATCTCAAAGTAAATATTTTCATCAAGTTCAGTAGGTTGAGGAGCAACTCTTTGCTCTTCTGGTTGGGGTGAAGATACCCCAAACAAGCCCCTCAAAGGATTAGCTTCCATAGTGACAAGTAACAGAACATTTCAGCACACTATATAAATGTTTCCTTACCAAGTTCCACTCACCAAAAGCGCTACACTCCCCGGCAACAGCGCCATAAAAGAGTCTTGATGACCCACAAGTGTAGGGGATCTATCGTAGTCCTTTCGATAAGTAAGAGTGTCGAACCCAACGAGAAGCAAAAGGAAATGATAAGCGGTTTTCAGTAAGGTTTTCTCTGCAAGCACTGAAATTGTAGGTAATAGATAGTTTTGTGATAAGATAAATAGTAATGAGCAACAAGTAAATAAAGTAAATAAAGTGCAACAAGGTGGCCCAATCCTTTATGTAGCAAATGATAAGCCTGGACAATTTCTAATAATGAGAAAGGAGCTCCCGAGGACACATTGGGAATTATTGTCAAGCTAGTTTTCTTCACGCTCAAATGATTCGCGTTCGGTACTTTGATAATTTGATATGTGGGTGGACCGGTATTTGGGTACTTCCCTAACTTGGACAAGCATCCCACTTATGATTAACCCCTATTGCAAGCTTCCGCAACTACAAAAGAAGTATTAAGGTAAACCTAACCACAGCATTAAACATATGGATCCATATCAACCCCTAACGAAGCAACGCATAAACTAGGGTTTAAGCTTATGTCACTCTAGCAACCCATCATCTACTTATTACTTCCCCATGCCTTCCTCTAGGCCCAAATAATGGTGAAGTGTCATGTAGTCGACGTTCACATAACACCACTAGAGGAAAAGACAACATACATTTCATCAAAATATCGAACGAATACCAAATTCACATGACTACTAATAGTAAGACTTCTCCCATGTCCTCAGGAACAAACGTAACTACTCACAAATCATATTCATGTTCATACTCAGAGGCGTAATAATATGCATAAAGGATCTAAACATATGATCTTCCACCAAGTAAACCAATTAGTATCAACTACACGGAGTAATCAACACTACTAGCAACCCACAGGTACCAATTTGTGGTTTTGATACAAGATTGGATACAAGAGATGAACTAGGGTTTGAGAGGAGATGGTGCTGGTGAAGATGTTGATGGAGATTGACCCCCTCCCGATGAGAGGATCGTTGGTGATGACGTTGGTGATGATTTCCCCCTCCCAGAGGGAAGTGTCCCCAGCAGAATAGCTCCGCTAGAGCCCTAGATTGGTTCCACTAAGGTTCCGCCTCGTGGCGGCGGAGTTTCGTCCCGTAAGCTTGCCCATGATTTTTTCCAGGGTAAAAGTGATGATATAGCAGAAGATGGACACCGGAGGCCCACCAGGGGGCCCAGGAGATAGGGGGATGCGCCCTATAGGGGGGAGCCCCCTGTCTCCCGGATAGGGTGTGGGCCCCCTGGCCTATTTCTTTCGCTCAGAAATTCTTATTAATTCCAAAAGGTTGTTTCGTGGAGTTTCAGGACTTTAGGAGATGTGCAGAATAGGTTTCCAATGTTTGCTCCTTTTCCAGCCAGAATTCCAGCTGCCAGCATTCCCCCTCTTCATGGTTAACCTAGTAAAATAAGAGAGAATAGCCATAAGTATTGAGATATAATGTGTAATAACAGCCCATAATGCAATAAATATTGATATAAAAGAATGATGCAAAATGGACGTATCACCCTTCCCTGATGCCGTTCGTGAGGAAGATGGATAAGGAGCTGAAGGACGTGAAGCTAACGGGGGCCATGCTCATGAGAGAGTTCCTGAAGCAGCGCGTCGTGCCGCTTCAAGACCGCCCCCGTACCTTGTGGAAGCTTGGTGGTGATGACGACAAGATCTGCCTGCGCCGAGATCCCCTTCCCGAGGAGGAGCTGAACAAGGTGTTGCTCTACCTAACAGGAAAGAACCCGAGCAACCCTCAGGAGGGCTGGCTTTCGCTGTACTGCCGTGCCGACGCCGAGGAGGTCGTCGCGGCCATGCCCGTCTTCGACGATCTCGGGTTCGTCCGGTTGGGGTCTTCCTTGTCGCCTACTACCTTGGTGCTTCTCTCCTCCAACGGCCAATCCTCTGAGGCCTCCGAGGATGAGGTTGTGGATGAATCCTCTGCCCCGGAGCAAAGGAGCTCCTGCGCGACCTTCCGGATGATGATGACGATGACGAGACCCCGGTGGTGGAGGTGTCGCGCCCTCCAGGGGTCACCACGAGGTCTGGGGTAGCCTCCTTGAAGCAGCACAAGCAAGCGGTTGTGAAGAAAAGAAGGACCACGGTGATTTCTCCGGGCAGCAGCCCACCTTCACCGACGCCACCTTAGGCGGCGACAACCACAAGCTCTCCAGCTCCCAAGAGCTCGGCGCCAGCTGCTCCGCCCCAGCGCCCGCTGCTGAGCATGAAGAGGCGCTACGCCTTCGTCGACCAGTAAGTTTCTCCCTTATCCTTGCTTGTTGGTTCTTGAAACGGTGCTGAGCGTATTCTCCTGTCATTAGGTAGCAGCTGCCGAAGAAGCAGAAGGAGGGCACGGAGGTTGCCGTGGACGCGAGCGATGAAGTGGTCACCGCGGCCATGGGGAAGAAGAGTGATGCAGCCCTCGCAGCCCTAGAGGTGACACCATCTCCGGAGGACGTGGATGCCCGTCCTCAGGAAGTGCCGGTGCCTTCGGCAGGCCCGACTCCTCCGGCACCCTGCCTTTCCACGGCCGCTGAGGGCAATCAGTCTCCGGAGCTCCCAGTCCTTCCCGAGGCTGAGGTTTCTTCTGCCCTGGCGCCAAGGTCGTCTCCTCCCTTGCCCAGCGTGTGGCCGAGGCATGGTGTTCCTGCTCTCTCCGAGACCCTGGAAGAGGAAAGGGCGGCGCTGGACCTCCTCCAGGGTGAGCTTCAGGGCCCGGATTGTCGCTCGGTGCAGGGACGCCTGGGGCTGATCTCTGGTTGGCTCAAGGCTGATGCGTCTGACCGCGCGGCCTGGGGCTCTACGGAGGAGGCCTAGAAGGCGCTTGGGGTGGCCGCCACGGCGTGCGACCTGGCGCGGAAGGAGGCCACAGAAGCTGAGAACCGGTGGCGTGTGGCGGAGGCTGATTTGAAGACTCTCTAGGACCAGCAGGCCACCCAGCTCCAGGAGCATGAGGAGAAGTTGAAGGCCTAGGAGGCTGCCGTGGCCAGTCAAGATGCCGAGGTGAAGAAGACGGCCTTAGAGCAGGCTGGGGAGCCTGATCGCATGGTGAAGCTGAAGGAGGAGGCGGAGGCAGCCCAAGCGGCCCTGACCGAGGCCAAGAAGGTGGCCACCATGGAGCGTGACACCCTCTCCTCCCTTGAGGCACGCTTCAATAAGGCCCAGAAGGCGATCTTTGGAGATGATCCCTTGGGAAAAGCGATGGCGATGACCCAAGGGAGAGCCTTGCTGCTCTGCTTCCTGAAGTCGTGGCGGTGCTCGAAGATGCTGTCGACGGGTTTACATCCTTGGTGGAAAGCGAGGCGTGCTCACTTTCTTCCTCGGCTCTCACGTGCGTCTTCAGCCATCTTTATCTCCACGATGCCAGCTTCAACCTCTCCTCCTTCCTTACTCCGGTGGATGCCAACTCCCAGGGTGCTGCTGCTGCCGCCATGAAGAGCTCCATGGATGCCATGCTGAGCAAGTACGTGATCGTTGGTCCTCCGACTGAAGCCGGTGGAACGGGCGACGCGCCCGGTGACGAGGCTCTGCAGGCGGGGAGTGGAGATGCCCAAGTCTGAGGAGGTGGCCCGGAGATTCTGCTTTTGCCTGATTATCCTGCACCATGCGACATGCCTCGGGGAGGCGTTTAAAACTATTTGCTTGGAACAATATGTCTTGTAATAACTAGATTAAGCTCCTTCAACTTTTCCGTTTGCTTTGTTGGTCTGCGTCGGCAGACCCCGGCCCCGCGCGTACCTCAGCTGTCGTTGGGTCCTCCGGATCACCAGGACGAGCCCAAGAGGTGAGGGGCTACGTGAACAGTTAGGCTCCTGAGTCGCGATGCTCAGGATTCCTCCTTGACGTGCGAACAACTTAGGAAAAGATGCAGGGGCAAGCCTTGGTGTTATGTGTCGGGCCCTGCGCATGCCTCGGTCGTTGTTGAGTCGTCCGGATCACCAGGATGAGCCCAAGAGGTGAGGGGCTACGTGACCAGTTTGGCTCGTGAGACGTGATGCTCAGGAGTCCCACTTAACATACGAACGGCTTGAAAAAGAAGGGTGCAGCCGGGTCTTGGATTTCTGCGTCGGTAGGGCCCGGCCCCGCACATGCCTCAGCCGTTGTTGAGTCGTCCGGATGACCAAGACGAGCCCAAGAGGTGAGGGGCTACGTGACCAGTTAGGCTCATGAGACACGATGCTCAGGAGTCCTCCTTGACGTACGAACAAACCATCCTACCTTTTCCTTGCCGAGCTCTCTCTTGGGAGGGGCGGGCGAAGACCAGGCCCGTGAGGCCTGGCGAGGTGGGGTATGCCAGGCGTGACCTGAGTGTAGCCCCCGTGCCCAGCCCCCTCACGCTACCTTCCCGAGGGAGAGCAACGCGGCGAGGCTAGTCACTGAGCCTGGAGGCTCCCTAAGGTTAATGCGGCCGTGAGGCAACCCCCAGTTGTTTATCACCAGCGCGGAGGATAGCGCTTCCGCTCTTGCACGGGCATAGCCACTCCTCGGCAGTGTCGATGGCCAGCACGGAGCATGGTGCTTCCACTAGTGTGTGGGAGGGGGCTCCCTCTGAGGAGAGCCACTAGGACGTGTACAGCCCCGTCCTGACACGTGGCTTGCACGGCAGGGCTGGAGGAGGTGTATATGGGCACCCGTGAGCCAGCGCGGGACTCACGAGGCCCTACCTCAAGGCGGGTTGCGCCGGGTCTTCATTAGAGATGCTTAGGTTGTTCCTGCAAGATGGTTAGGAAGCTTGCACCGAATGAGTTTCCTGAGGTTACTGCATGAGAAGGCGAGACACCAACGACCCCAGGAGGTCACGTGAACGGGACCGGCTCGCTAGATAGAGCTCAGCCGCTGGATTTATCGACGCTGCAGGGACGGACCCAAGCACAGACGCCGTGCCAGTCTTCTCATGCAAAGATCCTGAAGAAAAACAACCGGCGTGTGGTTCCCGTGGCCATGGGGGCACCAGGTTGCACGCCCTCACTCATCCACACACGATTAGCTCATGCAAGAACAAGGCACCAAGAGCCAGGGGAGGTGATGTACACGGGGCTGGCCCGTGATCCAGAGCTCACCTACTTGGGTTTAGGGACACTGCAGGGATGGACCCGAGCACAGACGCCGTGCTAGTCCTTAATCATGAGGTGGTCTTGGAAGGGCTTGCAAGGGTGCGAGACGTTCTTAACGATGAAGCGTTAGTCAGGCAGACAATAATTCAAAAGTAGTTTGCAAAGGATTGTAACTTGCTCTGATAAAATGCAAAAGGGGATATATGCCATAGGGACGGACCCACGCCGCCTGGGGATGATGCAGCCCGAGGGGCGCCCCCCAACTGAACGAACTAGGGACATGTCACCTGGTACCGTTGCTGAAGATTTGTTGAAGTAGCCAAAAACGCGTGCTGCAGAAGCCGTTCCTCATGAGCCGCTCCGGTGCCAAGCCTCGGGAGGCTCGGAGGGACCGGAAGGCTCCTGAGGGTGCTCCTCCATCTCTGCCAGGAGCGCCTGGTACCTGGCATCATAGGCCGCCTGAGCGTCTCTCATGCAGCGCTGGAACACCTCAGTCGCGCCCGCTAGGCAAAAAGGCATGCAGACGTAGCTGTGAGGCGGACCCTCGCATCGGCCGACACGAGACGACCACATGAGCTGCTGAGACGCGACCCTGCTGAGCCCAGGGATGTCGATGCAGACACAGAACTCTTTACCCTCGCTAGGGCAGTGAGCTCCGCCTCACGGCAGGCGACGATCGCCTTGAAGAACCCTTCCTTCCTGAATCTCCTCGATTGCCTCGCTGATGAACTCCGAAATGCCTGGTGCCTCACGCCTGCTGCCTTCTCCTGGGAAGCGTGCTCTAAAGAGCGCCTCCACATGGTTCTTGAGCGCCGCTCTCATGACATTGGCTAGGTCTGAGGCCCTCCAGAGGAGAGCCCCTGAGCCCAGCCTAAGAGAGGCGCCGGGCGTGCCTTCCTATGCAATGGGTGAAGGCGCCGCGTTCGGAGACGCGAGACTCAGCACTGCGTCCTTGAGTGATGCTCCTTCACGAGACCCCTGGCCCAGCTGCACCTTCTTCATCTTGGGGGCGACCTCAGGAGGGAGGGCGCCGTCTTTGTCTTCTAGGTTCTCAACTGCTGCAGCCTGGAAGGCGCACTCAAGGGAGCACACTGCATCCTTTTCTTGGTAGGCGACCGTGATGATGCCGCCACTTCCTGGCATCTTGAGGACGTTGTAGCCGTGGTGCATGGCCGCCATGAACTTGGCTAGTGTTGGGTACCCTAGGATGGTGTTGTAGGGTAGGTGGATGTCGGCGACATCGAAGTCAATGAGCTCGGTGCGGTAGTTGTTGCGCTCGATGAAGGTGACAGGGAGGCGAACTTGCCTCATCGGGTTTGTTGATCCGTCGGTCACTCCTCAGAATGGCATGGTGGGGTGCAGTTGGTAGTATGGCACCTGGAGTCTGTCGAACGTCTGAACGGAGAGAACATTGAGCCCTGCTCCGCCATGGATGAGAGTCTTGGTGATAGTCATGTTGCTGATGATGGGGGAGCAGGGCATGGGAAGCGCGCCAGCGGTGGCCGTGCACTTGAGCCGGTCTGAGGAGTCGAAGGTGATGGCGCACTTGGACCATTTGAGAGGGCGAGTTGCTTCAAGCTTGGGGAGCGCTGCATTCACCTCGCGCGCGAACTGCTTGAAGACACGGTGGGAAGCCGGGGCCTGCGAGCCACCCAAGATGCAGGCAATGGCCCGAGGCTCCTAGAAGCCCGCAGCCCCCTCGTCCTAGTGGTGATCTTCGTTCCTTCTTGGCGGTGGAGGCAGAGGAGGCAAGGCTACATTGCCTTGAGGGCGGTCCTCACGAGGCTGCTCCCTCCAGTTGCCCTCGCGAGGCTGGTCCTGCCAGCGGTGCTCACGAGGCTGGTCGCGCCACTCCTGACAGCGGTCGCGTCCATCCCAGCGACCTTTGCCTCGGACACCCCCACAACCGTAGCCCCGATCGTTGCGCTCGGGGCGGCAACCGAGGCGCCCGTCATGGAGAGCCTTGAGCTATTGGCAGTCGCTGGTGTTGTGGTTGTAGACGTTGTGGAAGGTGCAGAATGGCCGCTTGCCCTTGGGTGAATCGGGGTGGTCGTAGCTGCGCTTGGTCTCTGGGTCTACCGCAAGCACGGCTGTCCCCTTGCGTTTTGTGTCCTTGGTCTTGGTCTTCTTGTCTTCTGGTTCAGCATCAGGGAGCTCGAGGAGGGAGAGGCATCCCTCCTTAGCCCTCGCACACTTGTTCGCCATGTTGAACATCTCCAGAGCGGTGCAGAGGTCCTCGTGGATGGCTAGCTAGTCCTTCATCTTGACATCACAGACGCCATCGGTGAACGCGGAGATGATGGCCTTGTCAGACACCTTGGGAATCTTGAGGCGGACGTTGTTGAAGCGCTAGATATACTTATGCACGGTCTCTCCAGGTTGTTGCTTGACGCGGCGCAGGTCGCCCGCGGCAGGCAGACGGTCGTGGGTGCCCTGGAAGTTGGCAATGAAACGGCTGCGCATCTCCTCCCAAGAAGAAACCAACCCCTCAGTCAGGTTCAGAAGCCAAGAACGTGTGCCATCCTTGAGGGCCATCGGGAACCAGTTTGCCATGATCTACTCGTCGCTGTTGGCCGCCTCAATGCTCAGCTCATAGAGCTATAGGAACTCGGCGGGGTCTGCGGTGCCGTCATCGCATGGAGGCAGGTCATGCTTGAACTTGCTCAGCCAGACGATGTTGCAGAGCTCTGCAGTGAATGCATGGCATCCTGCCGTGGCCACCGGAGGTCGTCAAGGGGGTGGAACATAGTCCTGGTGCGCGCGCATCGCCACCTCCTGTGGCGGCTCGCGAGCCTGGTGCTGGGGTGCTAGAAGCACGCACACTTCTCCTTGGGGATGTTGCACCACCTGGCAGCACACGTCATCTCGAGCCGGCGCCGGGTGCTACGGGTCGCGCCGTGGAGCCATACACCTTGGCTCGATGATGGAACCCCGGGCCGAAGGTGGAGGAGGAGTCCCGTGCACAACGTGGCCTGCTGCAGCTGGTTGCTGAGGCAGCGAGTGAGCTGGCCTGTCAGAGCCCCCATGCGTGACGCTGATGAGCTCGGCGATCCGCTCGAGCCACTCCTTGTAGAGATCACCCACCGGGCGGTAGCGAAGGAGCTCCCGCGCCATGAGCAGAGCGGCCTGTGCATCCACCTGGTCGTGGCACGCGTGGGATAACGAAGCTGCTGGGGTCAGTGATGGAGTAGCCGTGCGGCCATCACGGTGCACTGACGGGTACAGCGATGATGCTTGCTGCTCGTGGCCGGCAGGGCCCGTGGCGGTGTTGGCCACCGGAGAAGGAGCATGGCCGGCACAACCATCACCTGCCGGAGCTGTCTAAGCGACACAGGCGGCGATCGCGGCCCTACGCTCGGCGCGAGCCCTGCGCGCGTCGGCCATGGAGATGTCGGAGCGAAGACGGATCTAACAACGGAAGAGAGGATCCGACGCACCCCTACATGGCGCGCCAAATGCCAGATTGAGGGATCCGACAACCCTTGAGAGGTTCGAACTCTGGGGTGCGTGCGGAGATCTCAACCTGCCCAGCCTGCCTACTCACGATCATCCCCAGCCTAGCGCGTCGAGCTCAAGAAGACACAAAGACACAGAGATTTATACTAGTTCGGGCCACTGTTGTTGTGTAATACCCTAATCCAGTGTGGTGTGGTGGATTGCCTTGAGGGGTATGGATGAACTAGTACAAGGATGAGCAAGCCTCAGAAGGTGTGGTGTTCTTGAGCTGGTATGGTGCTCGGGTCAGAATGGATCTCCCTACTATGGTGGCGGTAAGTCCTATATATAGAGGGCTTGGTCCTCTTCCGAAATATGAGCGGGAAGGTATTCCACAATAGCGGGATTTGAAAGGGGACAAGTAGTACAGTCTATCCTAACAAAAGTAGTCTTCGCCTGCGAAAAGCCTCTGGTCGTGACGCTGTGGTGGGCTCGGTGATGATCTCCGTCATGCCGTCTTGGTGGTCTTGGTCTCATTGCACCAGAATGGAAACCTTTGGCTGATTCCTCGGGACTCTGTGCCCGTGACTTGCTGCTACCTCTTGAGCACTGCGTTGAATTTCCCCAAAGAGGAGAGGATGATGCAGCAAAGTAGCGTAAGTATTTCCCTCAGTTTTGAGAACCAAGGTATCAATCCAGTAGGAGACCACGCACAAGTACCTCGTACCTACACAAAACAATAGCTACTCGCAACCAACGCGATTAGGGGTTGTCAATCCCTTCACGGTCACTTACGAGAGTGAGATCTGATAGAGATGATAAATAATATTTTTGGTATTTTTGATAGATAGATGCAAAGTGAAAAGTAAAAGACAAAGTAAAAACAAAGCAAGTAATAAAGCGATAGAGATTGATATGATGAGAATAGACCCGGGGGCCATAGGTTTCACTAGTGGCTTCTCTCAAGAGCATAGATATTCTACGGTGGGTGAACAAATTACTGTTGAGCAATTGACAGAATTGAGCATAGTTATGAGCATATCTAGGTAATGATCATGTATATAGGCATCACGTCCGAGACAAGTATATCGAAACGATTCTGCATCTACTACTATTACTCCACTCATCGACCGCTATCCAGCATGCATCTAGGGTATTAAGTTAAAAACAGAGTAATGCCTTAAGCAAGATGACATGGTGTAGAGGGATAAATTCATGCAATATGATAAAAAAACCATCTTGTTATCCTCGATGGCAACAATACAATACGTGCCTTGCAACCCTTTCTGTCACTGGGTAAGGACACCGAAAGATTGAACCCAAAGCAAAGCACTTCTCCCATTGCAAGAATTACCAATCTAGTTGGCCAAACCAAAAAGGATAATTTGAAGAGACTTGCAAAGATAACTGAATCATACATAAAAGAATTCAGAGAAGATTCAAATATTTTCCATAGATAATACTGGATCATAGACCCACAATTCATCGATCTCAACAAACACACCGTGTCGTGGAATTAACACGTCAGATATCATTAGTGTCAGGACTTAGTCGTGAGGCCAACGCATCTATGTGGTAGCTTGAAGGGGTTGATCGGGATCGAGAGACGCAACACAAGACAGGGATTTAGACAGCTTCGGGCCCCGGGAAACATCATCCGAGAAACATCATCACGAGGGAGTCGCCGTAAACCGGCTCTCCTCTTTGTGTCTAGCCCTAAGATTGTTTCTTCTTGCTTGTAGCTTGTCCCTCTTTGGGGAGCCCTGCCCCTCCTTATATATGTTAAAGGGGCGGGTTACATGTGGAGTCCTGTTAGGATTAGGACTAGTCTATCTCTAAAACAAACCAGATACAAGTCCAGGTCTTAACTCCTTGTAAGACAAATATTCTTTATGTCTTTCCTCTTAAACTGGCCCACCATAGTATGAACCGGCCTTCATGAACCGCCAGTTGGGAAACCGGGTCTTGTCGCTCCTCTGACCCGCCCGCCGGGTCACCAGTGAGTCATAATGACCAGGTGGGTTGCTTGTAAACCTCCAGGTCACGGCGGGTCGCCAGTGAATCGCCAAGTGCCAGCCGGATCTCAGTAAACCGCCAAGTCCGGCCGGGTTATACTTCCGGCCGGTTTACGCTGCGGGGTATATCCCCGACATTAGCCCCCAGTTTAATTTGGATTTGTCCATGTTAAACTGATCTACAACATAAACACAAGAACAAATTTGGCGGGTTGTGCTCCGGGTTAAGAATTCTTGTAGACCGACACCTGATCATCCTTAAATCCTTGTCATTTCCTCATTCTAGAAAATCCAAGTCAATAGACAAGCTTCATAATCAATTTGCTCGCAGAAAAAATATTGTAAATAAAGAATCCATTTGAATTGGCCTTCAATGCTCTGACTTGACAAAAATATTAGTCTCTGAAATATTCAACTGATATCCAGCTGGCTTGAAGATGTACAACTTGCCGGTTTATGATTACCACCATTGTCGGGTTATAAAACTGATAATTCCGAGTCATGATTGTTGCAGACACCGGTTCATGATTGCTGCCAACGCTGGTTCATGATTATTAATGACGCCGGGTTGCAGCCATAGGGTCATAATGATTGGTGACGCCGGGTCAACCTGTAGCCCCCAAGTCTTTGAGCAGAACAAAGTGGTGGCTTAAGACTTTTCTTCGGTATAAATACTGCCACTCTCAAAGAAATCCATGTTGTTCATCCCAGTGATTTGTAAAAACTGAATACTCCATACTATGTAGCCCCCAAGTGTCGGGTTGTCATGCTTGCAGCAACCTGGGACTTGTAATTGTCTTATACTCATAAAAACTTCAACCAGTGTAGCCCCCAAGGGCCGGGTCATTATGCAATAATAAGCAGGGACTTTGTAGGTATAATCATGTAGATTCGAGCAATGATGTGTAGCCCCCAAGGGCCAGCTCAGTAAGATAATATTGAGCTGGGACTTAATATATACTTCAATGAAAATAACATCATATGATGTAACCCTCATCATGGGACTTGAATCTACGTCCACAAGGTTAAGAGCCTTGTGCTTTATCAACTAAGCAGTGGACTCTTCAATATAATGAATAAAAAGCTTTGTACCTTCAACTGTTGATAGGAGCAATTGGTAGCCCCCAAGGGCCGACTCATTATAATGTGATGAGTCGGGTCTTCAATAATATGAGCATAAAATTACTTTGCATTAGCCCCCAAGTGTCATGGTGCATGCTTGCAGTGACATGAGACTTGCATATTTGATGTAATCTCAACTTAAATAATGTAGCCCCCAAGTGCCGGGTCGTAAGCCTGCAGCGACTCGGGACTATTCCCTCCATTATAGAATAAATCATACCCATTGATAAAATAATAGCCAATGCGCTGAAGCGACTATGAAAACCTCAATCATAATATTAGTTATTGATAACCATAATAAAAATCTAGCCATGTTGGCTATTCAAGATAATATAATCTGGTATGAAAAACCTTATTCATACAATATCATAATGAAAATTCAGCCAAGTTTGGCTATTTGAATAATATAACCCAATGATTTATAAGCGCATGATTCCAATGGCGCAATCCAAATATGTACTGGCGACTTATAGTCCAAAGCCAGGCCGGGTTAACAAACACCGGATAATTTATCATCATGCTTTATCCAACCTGTCTCTGCATACAACAAGTTTAAAGTGTCCTGGCGGTTAACCGCCGGACGGGTCATAATGCCCAACATATAACCCAGGTTTATAACCAAGGCTGCACTTAAGAATAATCAATGAAATATATCATACCTGTGACATTGAATCACATCATTTGTTTACCAACTTTTTGTAGTAATGGTGATAACTCCTTTCATACTGTGTCGGTTTATGATAAAACCGTACCGGGTTGTGATAAACACCGGTTTAACCATATATAATACTGGCGACTCGTAGTCAAACCAGACCGGGCGGATAGTCTCTGGATTATGATTTGATCATGTACTGACAACTTGTAATTGAAAGTCAAGTCGGGTTAATGAACACCAGTTTACTCCATAATAAGATGGTAACATAAAATCAAACCGGGTAGATAGTCTCCGGATTAGGATTTGACTGTGTTCCGCCAATTTGTAATTGACAGTCGAACCGGATTAACAATGTCGGTTAAAAAACGCACCAAAAATCAAATAACAGTATGAAAAAATATGGAAGCAAAGGCAATGATAAGACCGTTTGCAAAAAGAGGCTTTACTGAGCTGATCAGATGGTGTTACCATAGTCGGACACGACCAAGCTCCCAATAAGGTGTAGCTATGATTCAAGTCAGCCAGGTCCCCAACTAAAACCGTGGCATTATGCCGATCAAGTGGCGTGGCAATGGTTTGGGTTCGATCAAGCCCCCAAGTGACTCTATGGCCTTAGGCCGATCAAGAGGCGTGACTGGTTCAGACTTGACCATGTCCCCAAGTGATCTGGTGGCTTTCGCCTATCAAAAGGTATTGCATTGGTTCGGACACGACCAAGCCCCCAAGTGATATTGTGGCACTAGGCCGATCAAGAGGTGTGGCTATGGTTCGGATACGACCAAGCCCCCAAGTGACCAATAATATGATAAGGCAATAAGGCATGATACCCATGTTTGGACCGCGCATCATGGCAGCAGGTCCTCTTTGGCACCCTTTAACTTTTTGCAAGAGATAAATCCTTCTTGAACCGGGATTTTGAACCGGATATTGAGAGCTTCAAAGCTTTGTGGGAGACATCTTTCCCTTGAACCGGATTGTAAACCGGAATCTTCATTTTTAGCCGGAAATTTTCTGACGGTCTTTAAACTCGAACTTGCGAGAAGTTAATTCCTTTTTGAACCAGACATTGTTAAACCGGATTTGGGCACTTCAGAGCTTTGTGGGAGAACAGATTTCCCTTGAACCGGATTGTAAACCAGATATTTGAGAGCTTCAATGAGACTGACTTCCCTTGAGCCGGATTTTAAACCGTAATCCTTTCTGATGACCCGGATCTTCTTCATTGAGCCGGGATTTTGTAACTGTCATATACTTTCTAAGCCGGAAATTTTCTAACGGCCTTTAAATAACAGTAGCCTCCTGGACCGGGTTATCTTTCCCTCCATCGTCCTGGGGTTCTTAAATTTGCTGAAACTAGCAAGATTTGCTGAGTCATGTCATCGTAGCCCCCGAGTCTCAAGGTGACTCGAGGAGTTGGCTTGAAACTCTTCATATTTGACCATGATATAAACCTACATAACTTGTATATCATTGGTGTTGATAGCACGATGTAAATCCACAGAAGGTTGAGGTGACTGCGGCGGGTTATAAATGATCCCGTATGAGCCGTGTCAGCAACTCGGCCAATGGTTCCTTCCAACTGGCGATTTGAAGTTAACCAAACTGTAGTGACGACGACTTGTGCGCCTGCCCATTGAGCCATCCAGTGTAGACGGCGGTTGATAGTATATGATAATTTGCCTCCATTTTGAAAGAAAACCGGGCTACCCAAGCTGTGACTTGCTCATGCAGACAGGTGCGGCCTGGTATGTTGATGTAGACCAGGCCGCGAGAGACGGACGACAAAGACGAACGCAACATCAGAGGCAGCTCGGATAGATGAGTCGGCCGTGGCATTGTAAACCGGTGCGGACGGGGAAGATCGGCACCGGTGTCGTAAACCGGCACGGACGGGCGAGTTAATCACGTCGTTTTGATGTAGTGAACAATTGTCCTACATCAACAATATTGTAGACCAAGGCAAAGATAAACTGCTTTTTGACAAAAATAATATGTGCCAATAAAATATATTTAAAATGGATATCACCTGATGTGCCAGGCCAGAAATAATCCGCCATGAAGTTGATGATCACTAGTTGAAGTTGAAATCGCTCGCGGGTGAACCGGCCATGGCGTGGTAAACCGGTGCGGACGGGTGAATCGGCCGCGACGTTTGTAAGCTGGCGCGGACAGGCGAGTTGTCCGTGGCGTTTATAAGGCGGTGCGGACAGGCGAGTCGGCCGGCGCATTGATGTAAACCGGACCGCAATATGCGTGTCCGTGAAGCTGCGCGGCATAGCCGAACGTGCCTCCGCGGTGTAATACCATCCCTTTTTCCTTTAATAGCCGTCCTGCATAAAATTTATTAAAAGACAGAGTAATTGTTCTCAAAAGAATTGATACGTGCTAAAAATACTGAGAATAGATAGCACCTGATTTTTTTTCCGGATGAACGCGGATATCCACTAACCCCACGTGGTCTTCTCTTGTCTTAATGTGATGATGAACCGGTCGTAGTATTGCACTACTCCAAGAACATGCATGTACTCCTGCATGTACGTGCACCATCCAACGGGGCTAGCGATCACATGCCTCAAACAGGCTTTTGTCTGGGTGCCTTGGGCGTGTGCTACCGTAGTTTATTTTTTGCCGTAGGCGACAACAATAATTGCAGATTCGCTACCGCCACTCATTACTTTTTGCTGTCGCTGTCCATACGCAACCATTCGTCATTGCTGATATAATTGCTATTATTCAGATCGAAGCCTCCTGATCAAGCTTGAGTAGAGGCCTCAACGGAGGAGCGGAGGCAACGGTGATCCGGCGGAAACCAGAACCGCCCATCCGCGGAGATTGCGGGCCCAGATGTAGATGACTTGGAAGCGGAGTCAGGGCCCAAGGCGACTCAAAAGGGGAAGCGAGCTGTTCCGACGGGCGGCGAGACTGGCGGTTTTTCCTCCTCCGAGTTGTGGCCTGTTTCGGTCAATCCGTGATTTCCTCTAGGTCGTGGTACCCCACTTCTTCTTTTTTCACGTGCTAAACCCACGTAGTAGCTTTTTCTTCCTTAATTTTGAATTAACCTCTTGATAGATTCCTTGTATGCATGTCGCAATCTGGGTTGACAAAAGCAAAAACGGATTTGGCTTCACGTGACACCATAGTCAGCACTATAGTAGTACTTGCAACGATGTAGCAGATCGCCTCAGGTTCCTTCCCGCAATTTAGTAACAACAGTGATCTATCAAATCTTCTGGCATATTGCTGTGTCGCTGTCGCTTCAAAACTTTAGCCAGCGAAAAGTACATGGCAGCATAATTATACATATCGCTGCTACTTTCAGACTTGCGGTGCGTGCGTAGAACAGATTTTGATTGGCTTGAACCTCCGTGTTGTTGGAGAACAATCAATTTAGGCGACCCGAACAGATTGACTGGTCGCGTGCGGAAGCATATCAACAGAGAGTCAGAACTCGTCGGATCACCTAGCGACGCGCGCGGCGGCGCACGCAATCATAATCTTTTTGATCTCAAATTTCGCACTCCCAGATCCAAAGTGAATCATGTGACGTGACTATGCCTTGATTGATCTTGAACACGTCTTCAACTTGAAAAGGCGGTGGCTCATGGCGCAACCCTAGCTTTCTTCTTCGACCTCTATCTCATGGATCGTAAAATCTTCCTCTGTAAAATTGCGAATTCCTCGATCCCTGGGGAGATCCCTCCAAGAACTCATCACCACCGTGCGCAGGCCCCACGGTGGGCGCCAACTGTCGTGGAATTAACACGTCAGATGTCCTTAGTGTCAGGACTTAGTCGCGAGGCCAACGCATCTATGTGGTAGCTTGAAGGGGTTGATCGGGATCGAGAGACGCAACACAAGACAGGGATTTAGACAGCTTCGGGCCCCGGGAAACATCATCTGGTAAAAACCCTACATGTTGTTTGAGGCTAGGTCTCATTATCATCACGAGGGAGTCGCCGTAAACCGGCTCTCCTCTTTGTGTCTAGCCCTAAGATTGTTTCTTCTTGCTTGTAGCTTGTCCCTCTTTGGGGAGCCCTGCCCCTACTTATATATGTTGAAGGGGTGGGTTACATGTGGAGTCCTATTAGGATTAGGACTAGTCTATCTCTAATACAAACCGGATACAAGTCCAGGTCTTAACTCCTTGTAAGACAAATATTCTTTATGTCTTTCCTCTTAAACCGGCCCACCATAGTATGAACCGGCCTTCATGAACCGCCAGTTGGGAAACCGGGTCTTGCCGCTCCTCTGACCCGCCCGCCGGGTCACCAGTGAGTCATAATGACCAGGTGGAATCGCCAAGTCAGTGAATCGCCAAGTGCCAGCCGGATCTCAGTAAACCGCCAAGTCCGGCCGGGTTATACTTCCGGCCGGTTTACGCCGCGGGGTATATCCCCGACACACCGTAAAAAGAAGATTACATCGAATAGATCTCCACAAGAGAGGGGGAGAACATTGTTTTGAGATCCAAAAAGAGAGAAGAAGCCATCTAGCTACTAGCTATGGACCCGAAGGTCTGAAGTAAACTACTCACACTTCATCGGAGAGGCTATGTTGTTGATGTAGAAGCCCTCCAGGGTGGATGCCCCCTCCGATGGAGCTCCGGAACAGGCCCCAAGATGGGATCTCGTGGATACAGAAGGTTACGGCGGTGGAATTAGGTTTTTGGCTCTCTCCTTGATCTGTCGGGGGTACGTAGGTATATATAGGAGGAAGGAGTACGTCGGTGGAGCAACAGGGGGGCCACGAGGTAGGGGGCGTGCCCAGGGGGGCGCCCTCCACCCTCGTGACTGCCTCTGGCACTTCTTGGAGTAGGGTCCAAGTCTCCTGGGTCACGTTCGGTGAGGAAATCACGTTCCCGAAGGTTTCATTCCGTTTGGACTCCGTTTGATATTCCGTTTCTTCGAAACACTGAAATAGGCAAAAAAACAGCAATTCTGGGCTGGGCCTCCAATTAATAGGTTAGTCCCAAAAATAATATAAATGTGGAAAATAAAGCCCAATATAGTCCAAAACAGTAGATAAAGTAGCATGGAGCAATAAAAAATTATAGATACGTTGGAGACGTATCAGGCATCCCCAAGCTTAATTCGTGCTCGTCCTCGAGTAGGTTAATGATAAAAAAAGAATTTTTGATGCGGAGTGATACTTTGGCATAATTTCAATGTAAATCTTCTTAATTTTGATATGAATATTCAGATCCAAAAGATTCAAGAGAAAAGTTCATATTGACATAAAAGTAATAATACTTCAAGCATACTAATCAAAGCAATCATGTCTTCTCAAAATAACATGGCAAAATAAAGTTCATCCCTACAAAATCATATAGTTAGGCTATGCTTCATTTTCGTCACACAAAGATGTTCCCAACTTCTATACCCTCGATGACAAGCCAAGCAATTGTTTCATACTTAAATAATCTCAAATTTTTTCAACCTTCACGCAATACATGAGTGTGAGCCATGGATATAGCACTATGGGTGGAATAGAATATGATGATGGGGATTGTGTGGAGAAGAGAAAAAGGAGAAGATAGTCTCACATCAACTAGGCGTATCAACAGGCTATGGAGATGCCCATCAATAGATATCAATGTGAGTGAGTAGGGATTACCATGCAACGAATGCACTAGAGCTATAAGTATATGAAAGCTCAACAAAAGAAACTAAGTGGGTGTGCATCCAACTTGCTTGCTCACGAAGACCTAGGGCACTTTTGAGGAAGCCCATCATTGGAATATACAAGCCAAGTTCTATAATGAAGAACTCCCACTAGTATATGAAAGTGACAACATATGAGACTCTCTTATCATGAAGATCGTGGTGCTACTTTGAAGCACAAGTGTGGTAAAAGGATAGTAGCATTGTCCCTTCTCTCTATTTCTCTCATTTTTTATTTTTTTATTTGGGCCTTTTCTCTTTTTTATGGCCTTTCTTTTTTTTCGTCCGGAGTCTCATCCCGACTTATGGGGGAATCATAGTATCCATCATCCTTTCCTCACTAGGACAATGCTCTAATAATGATGATCATCACACTTTTATTTTTCTTACAACTCAACAATTACAACTCGATACTTAGAACAAAAATATGACTCTATATGAATGCCTCCGGCGGTGTACCGGGATATGCAATGAATCAAGAGCGACATGTATGAAAATTATGAAGGTGGCCTTGCCACAAATACAATGTCAACTACATGTTCATGCAAAAAGCAATATGACAATGATGGAGCGTGTCATAATAAACAGAACGGTGGAAAGCTGCATGGCAATATATCTCGGAATGGCTATGGAAATGCCATAATAGGTAGGTATGGTGTCTGTTTTGAGGAAGGTATATGATGGGTGTATGGTACCGGCGAAAAGTGTGTGGTACTAGAGAGGCTAGCAAACGTGGAAAGGTGAGAGTGCGTATAATCCATGGACTCAACATTAGTCAAAAGAACTCATATACTTATTGCAAAAATTTAGAAGTCATCAAAAATCAAGTACTACGCGCATGCTCCTACGGGGATAGATTGGTAGGAAAAGACCATCGCTCTTCCTTGACCGCCACTCATAAGGATGCACAAGCCAGGTAGACTTCATGTTTGAAATTTGTTTCACAACTTTAACCATACGTGCATGCTACGGGACTTGCAAACTTCAACACAAGCATTTCTCAAATTCATAATCACCCAACTAGCACAACTTTGATATTATCACCTCCATATCTCAAAACAATCATCAAGCATCAAACTTATCTTAGTATTCAATTTACTCAAAAGAAAGTTTCACATATCTTGAATACCAAGTATATTAACATTAAGCAAATTACCATGCTATTAACGGCTCTCAAAATAATCTAAGTGAAGCATGAGAGATCAATAGTTTCTTTAAAAAAATCCACCACCGTGCTCTAAAAGATATAAGTGAAGCACTAGAGCAAAAATTATCACGCTCAAAAGATATAAGTGAAGTACTATGAGCAAAAACTACCAAGCTCAAAAGATATAAGTGAAGTACTATGAGCAAAAATTATCACGCTCAAAAGATATAAGTGAAGTACATAGAGTATTCTAACAAATTCCAGTTCATGTATGGCTCTCTCAAAAGGTGTGTACAGCAAGGATGATTGTGGTAGACTAACAAGCAAAGACACAAATAATACAAGACACTCCAAGCAAAACACATAACATGTGGTGAATAAAAGTATAGCTCCAAGTAAATTACCGATGGAAGTAGAAGAAAGAGGGGATGCCTTCCGGGGCATCCCCAAGCTTTGACTTTTTGGTGTCCTCGGATTATCTTGGAGTGCCATGGGCATCCCCAATCTTAGGCTCTTGCCACTCCTTGTTCCATAATCCATCAAAAGAATTCACCCAAAACTTTAAAACTTCACAACACAAAACTCAATAGAAATCTCGTGAGCTCCGTTAGTGAAAGAAAACAAAAGACTACTCCAAGGTATTGTAATGAACTCATTCTTTATTTATATTGGTGTTAAACCTACTGTATTCCAACTTCTCTATGGATTATAAACTATTTTACTAGCCATAGATTCATCAAAATAAGCAAACAACACACGCAAAACAGAATGTGTCAAAAACAGAACAGTCTGTAGCAATCTGTAACTAACTCAAACTTATGGAACTCTAAAAATTATACCAAAATAGGACGTACTGTACAATTTGTTTATTGATCAGCAGCAAAAGGAATCAACGCAAAAGCTCTTTTCTGTGATTTATTGAATTTTTTTCTCGTCAGCGCAAAGTTTCTGTTTTTCAGCAGAATCAAATCAACTATCATCGTAGCTTATCCTATAGGTTCTACTTGGCACAAACACAAATTAAAACATAAAACCACATCCAAACAGAGGCTAGATGGATTATTTATTCCTAAACAGAAGCAAAAAAAATTGGGTTGCCTCCCAACAAGCTCTATCGTTTAACGCCCCTAGCTAGGCATAAAAGCAAGGATAGATCTAGGTTTTGCCATTTTTGGTAGGCAATTCTTCAATGAGGCATATACCTCCTTTACAATTTTCTTTCTTTCTAGTAATTGTCAAATTTTCAGGCAAAAGATCGAAAAATTCATTCATAGCAAAAGGTTCCTTAATGATGGTAAAAAGATTGGGATGAACACTTATAGATTTAAGATCCGCGGTTTCCTTACTAGATAATTCACCCTTATTCTTAGGAACATAAGTGAGCTTAGTGTTTTTAGTAGAAGAACTTGGAGTGTTTTGTACGGAAGAAAAAGCGGTTCCCAAGTTGGTAATGATACCCTCAAGTTTATCGATTCTTGTGGAATCTAGATTTATTTTCTCATTAACTATGGGTTCTTTTTCTTTAATATTTTTTAAAGTCATTCCTACCTTAGATCCGTATTGGGTAATTTGATTTTGGATCTTTTTATCAAGATTTTCAATTGATTCAATGGTAGCAACTTTATTCTCAATAATTTCAAGTCTTTGCATAACATGCTCCAAAGTTAACGTAGTTCAATTAATCAAAAGAGTTGGTGTGCCAAATAAATCTATTAAAGAATTATAAGAATCAAAAGTATGGTTACCCAAGAAATTCCCTCCGGTAATGGTATCAAGGATATATCTATACCAAGGATTAGCACCTACGTAAAAATTATGAATAAGAACTGAAGTAGATTCCTCCCTGTAGATCTATTTTGAGCATTGCAAATTCTGTACCAAGCGTCTTTCAGATTTTCTCCCTCCCTTTGCTAAAAATTTAGAACTTCATTCTCAGGAGATAACAGAGAAGATAAGAGACTAGTCCTGGTGACAAGATGAACGAACTAACACACGAGCAAACAAAAAGGCAAACGGGAAATAGAGGAGGAGATTGGGAAAGAGAGGGCGAATAAAACGGCAAGGGTGAAGTGGGGGAGAGGAAAATGAGAGGCAAATAATGTAATGCGAGAGATAGGGATTGTGATGGGTACTTGGTATGGTTGACTTGCTTGCGTGAGCCTCCCCGGCAACGGCGCCAGAAATTCTTCTTGCTACCTCTTGAGCATTGCGTTCGATTTCCCCGAAGAGGAGAGGATGATGCAGCAAAGTAGCGTAAGTATTTCCCTCAGTTTTTAGAACCAAGGTATCAATCCAGTAGGAGACCATGCACAAGTCCCTCGTACCTGCACAAAACGATAGCTACTCGCAACCAACGCGATTAGGGGTTGTCAATCCCTTCACGGTTACTTACGAGAGTGAGATCTGATAGAGATGATAAATAATATTTTTGGTATTTTTGATAGATAGATGCAAAGTGAAAAGTAAAAGACAAAGTAAAAACAAAGCAAGTAATAAATCGATAGAGTTTGATATGATGAGAATAAACCCGGGGGCCATAGGTTTCACTAGTGGCTTCTTTCAAGAGCATAGATATTCTACGGTGGGTGAACAAATTACTGTTGAGCAATTGACAGAATTGAGCATAGTTATGAGCATATCTAGGTAATGATCATGTATATAGGCATCACGTCCGAGACAAGTAGATCGGAACGATTCTTCATCTACTACTATTACTCCACTCACCGACCGCTATCCAGCATGCATCTAGAGTATTAAGTTAAAAACAGAGTAACGCCTTAAGCAAGATGACATGATGTAGAGGGATAAATTCATGCAATATGATAAAAACCCCATCTTGTTATCCTCGATGGCAACAATACAATACGTGCCTTGCAACCCTTTCTGTAACTGGGTAAGGACACCGCAAGATTGAACCCAAAGCTAAGCACTTCTCCCATTGCAAGAACTACCAATCAAGTTGGCCAAACCAAACAGGATAATTCGAAGAGACTTGCAAAGATAACTCAATCATACATAAAAGAATTCAGAGAAGATTCAAATATTTTCCATAGATAATACTGGATCATAAACCCACAATTCATCGATGTCAACAAACACACCGCAAAAAGAAGATTACATCAAATAGATCTCCACAAGAGAGGCGGAGAACATTGTATTGAGATCCAATAAGAGAGAAGAAGCCATCTAGCTACTAGCTATGGACCCGAAGGTCTGAAGTAAACTACTCACACTTCATCGGAGAGGCTATGGTGTTGATGTAGAAGCCCTCCAGGGTGGATGCCCCCTCCGTCGGAGCTCCGGCATAGGCCCCAAGATGGGATCTCATGGATACAGAAGGTTACAGCGGTGGAATTAGGTTTTTGGCTCTCTCCTTGATCTGTCGGGGGTACGTAGGTATATATAGGAGGAAGGAGTACGTCAGTGGAGCTATAGGGGGCCCACGAGGTAGGGGGGCACGCCCAGGGGGCGCCCTCCACCCTCATGACTGCCTCTGGCACTTCTCGGAGTAGGGTCCAAGTCTCCTGGATCACGCTCGGTGAGAAAATCACGTTCCCGAAGGTTTCATTCCGTTTGGACTCCGTTTGATATTCCGTTTCTTCGAAACACTGAAATAGGCAAAAAAACAACAATTCTGGGCTGGGCCTCCGGTTAATAGGTTAGTCCCAAAAATAATACAAAAGTGGAAAATAAAGCCCAATATAGTCCAAGACAGTAGATAAAGTGGCATGGAGCAATCAAAAATTATAGATACATTGGCGACGTATCACTTGCCTCCCTTGCACCGAAGAGGAAACCTGCGCTCTGCACCCGCCTGGCGCCCGCCTGGCCTTGGTCGTCATGGCTCACGTCAGCTGAGCCTCATGATGTAGCTGCATAGAACTCTCCGCCCCTCAGGAGCCGTCCTGAGGAGGCCACTCCTTCAGGGATCTTGGCGTCGTCCGCCTCGCGAGGCTTGGCCCCTCGCGAGGGTCTTGCAGTGTTGGTGTTGAAGCTGGGCCGTACCAGGCCGTCGATGGAGCCACATGGTGGGCCACAGGCAGGCAGGACTGGATACCCCCAGTCCAGGACGCCGACAGTGGCTGTGTGCGAAGTGCCCTTTGAGGTGGATGGGTGAGTTGCTGCACCGGGCTTTTTCTTGGGCGCCATGGATGATGAAGCTGTTGATGAAGAAAACAATGATGAAGATGACGCGCAACTTACATCCTCGGGGTTGCGCAAGCCCCCCCCCCTACCTAGCGCGCCAAAGATGTCGTGGTATAACACGACCACCTATGGGACCATCGGCCCCTTGTGGTTCGGCACGGGGGAAGAGCAAATTTCACAAAGAGCGGAGAGCATAGAGCAGCACAATAGCGATGACACGAGCAGTTTTTACCCAGATTCAGGCCGCTGTGAAGCGTAAAACCCTACTCCTGCTTTGGTGGATTGATGAAGGGACTATGGTGGAGACGCACCACTCTAGCCTGGCAAGGTCGCCTGGGGACGAGAGCAGCTACGGGCGCATGAGTGTACAAGGTTTTGAATCGTTTCTAACGTTGCCAAAGCCCTCCTTTTATAGGTCAAGGGGTTACTACAATGGCAAAACAGTCATTATCCAGTGATTAGATAGCCGTAGTGCTATCATACCTAACTTTGCAGACATGCCAATCTGCATTAAATGCACATCTTAGTGTCACATCATGGGTGTAGCCCGACAAGCCTTGTCGTGCCATGCAGCCACCTCCTCGCTTGTCTGCGTGACACGTCTCCTGGATGGGTGTCATTTAGGGGTGCTCTTCCTCAGAAATGGCTGTCACATGCCAAGTAACAACCACTTAATAACTTGGGGGCTCGAGACTGCACCGATAAGTGACTTGCATTGCTCTGAGGTGGAGCGGTGGAGCCTTGGCAGGGAAATCCGCCCTTCGCTTCTCTGGCAAGCCTGCCAGGGGAGTCTTGGGACTTGTCTTTGAGGTAACCTCGCCCCCGCCGGGCTCGCCTGGCCGGGAAGGGAGGTTTTTCCGTAGTGATATCTTGCTCATTTGGTTTGTCTTGGTCTTCTTGATCCGCCCTTTGATTTCTGAAAGAGCTATCTCTTCTGCTTGGCCTTGTCTTCGGTGCTTAGTGTAGCTTTCTTTGTGGCTGTCGTGCCGGAGACTTGCCTGCCTAGGCACAAGTCAGGGGGAAACATGCGCCCCTGTTTGTGTACCCCGACAGAAGTCCCCGAGGCTGAGCCATACGTGTCGCCGGGCACGTTGGGTTAGACCCCAAAATGGCGCACGAACACGTGTCGAAGAGGTGTTGCGCATGCTGTGATTTGTCATGATGACAAGTCAATCCAACGTCCACTCTGCGTAATTACCACACGTCGTGGGCTTGTGGGACTGTAGCAGTTAATATAAAACGACAACTTTCTAAGGTGAAGTGGAGAAGAACTGCTCCTCTCCCCCATGTTCATTACTTGTAAAGGTGAAAAACGTAGAAAGGCATGGCTCATTCACACCGTTTCTCCATCGCCTTCCTCCTCGAGCCAGAGCATTTGTTCTTGTGCCATATTCGCTTCTGACACCCCGCTCGGCCTTCCATTTCCTCCAAAAGCTCCAGAAGATGAGGAAGAAAGCCACTGCCATGAAAGGAAAGCAGACGGCTATCGTTAAGGAGATGGCCGCGGAAGGGAACAAGAAGAGGGCAGCGGATTTGGACAGGAAGCGACAGGGAAATGTGGTTTTCTTCCCATCGAACCTACACAATGATGCCGTGGTTGCGAGGTATGGATATATGTGGGGGACAGAAGTTCCAAAGGGGCATGGGGCGCTCTTGGTCTTGTCGAAAGGAGAAGAAGATCCGCTGAATTTGTATCGGTTTTTGTGTGTGTATTTCCTCTGCGGACTTTCCCCCCTTTTTCAGATTTCTTTGGCGCGATGATGATGGTGTATGGGTTTCACCTCCTGGACTTCACGCCAAATGCAATGGCGTGCGTGGCGATTTTCGCACACCTGTGTGAGAACTTTGTCGGAGTCGCCCCCAATGTGGATCTGTTCCGACACTTTTTGGTCCCGCGGGTGGAGAA